>NC_045447.1:6166449-6168366 GCF_002776525.5 Piliocolobus tephrosceles
AGCCCAGGGTTTCACACTTGGAAATGGCAGGACCCAGATTAATGTGATTGCATAAAATTTTCTGCTCTCAATGTCATCTGGAAAGAGCAGCTGTGGGCTTTGTTGCTGTTGTGGTACCCCTGGCACTGTTGAGGGCAGGGTGGGGCAGTGAAGAGTTAAAGGTTTAAATGAGAAGACCAAGGGGCCAGACGCAGTGGCTCATGCCTGTAATCCCAGCACTTGGGAGGCTGAGGCAGGCGGACCACTGAGGTCAGGAGTTCGAGACCAGCCATGGTCAACATGGTGAAACCCCGTCTCTACTAACAATACAAAAATTAGCCGGGTGTGGTGGTGCATGCCTGTAATCCCAGCTACTCAGGAGGCTAAGGCAGGAGAATTTCTTGAATCCAGGAGGCGGAGATTGCAAGTGGGCTGAGATCATGCCACTGGACTCCAGCATGGGCAACAGACAAAGACAGGCTCTGTCTTAAAAAGAAAAAAAAAAAATCAACTTTGTTAGTGACAAATAGATACTGCAAGCCTTTGTGAGAACAGTACGACGTCAAAAGTTCCAAAGTCTACAAGGATCTGGCTAAGGTGGCCATTCTGGCTCTCTCAAACCTCTCCCAAAGTTGAAGTGGCATGTTGGTAAAAGTTTTTTTGTTGTTGTTTTTGTTTTCTGAGACAGGGTCTCGCTCCATCGCCCAGGCTGGAGTGCAGTGGCATGATCTCAGCTCACTGCAACCTCTGCATCCCGGGTTCAAGCAATTCTTGTGCCTCAGCCTCCCAAGTAGCTGGGATTACAGGAGTGCACCACCACACCCAGCGAATTTTTTGTAGAGACAGGTTTTTGCCATGTTACACAGGCTGGTCTTGAACTCTTGGGCTTAAGTAATCTGCCCCCACCTCGGCCCCCTAAAGTGCTGGGATTATAGGCATGGACCATGATGCCCAGCCGTAATTTAATTTTTAATAATGGTTGTGTTTAATGATTATATTAGTCTAGGTTCTCAAGGGAGACAGAACCAAGAGGGTATATACAGAGATCTGAGAGGGGGTTATTCAGGGGAGCTGGTGCACATGATTATGGAGGCTGAGAAGTCCCATGATACGCTGTCTGCAAGCTGGAGACCCAGGGAAGCTGGGCTCAGTCCAAGTCTGAAAGCCTCAGAACCAGAGAAGCCAATGGTATAACTCTCAGTTCAAGGACAAAGTCTTGAGAATCCAGCAGGTTTGCTGATGCAAGTCCCAGAGTCCAAAGGCCAGAGAACTTGGAGTTTGATGTCCAAGGACAAGAGAAGAAGGTTGTCCCAGCTCCAGAAGAGAGAATGAATTCAGCTTTATTCTGCCTTTTTGTTCTACCTGGGTTTTCGGCCGATTGGATGGTGCCCATCCCCATTGGGTGAAGGTGAGTCTCCCTTACTCAGTCCATGGCTTCAAATGCCAGTCTCTTCTGGAAACACCTCCACAGGCATACCCAGCAACAGTGCTTTACCAGCTCTCTGGGTATCCTTTAATCCAGTCAAAACACCTAAACACTTAAAATTGACCATCACAATAACCATCTCACTAAATTCTTTAAAAGGTAACAATTGGCTCTCTCAGGCCACTATGACCTAGCATCAGTACAGTGCCGACCCAACCCTTAGCTATGACCTAGCGTCAGTACAGTGCTGAACCAACCCTTAGCTGTGACCTAGTGTCAGTACAGTGCAACCTAACCCTTAACTGTGACCTAGCTTCAGTACAGTGCCAACCCAACCCTTAGCTGTGACCTAGCATCAGTACAGTGCTGACCCAACCGTTAGCTATGACCTAGCATCAGTACAGTGCTGAACCAACCCTTAGCTGTGACCTAGCATCAGTACAGTGCTGACCCAACCCTTAGCTATGACCTAGTGTCAGTACAGTGCCGACCCAACCCTTAGCTGTGACCTA
>NC_045447.1:6168376-6200942 GCF_002776525.5 Piliocolobus tephrosceles
GACCTAGCATCAGTACAGTGCTGAACCAACCCTTAGCTGTGACCTAGCGTCAGTACAGTGCTGAACCAACCCTTAGCTGTGACCTAGCATCAGTACAGTGCTGAACCAACCCTTAGCTGTGACCTAGCCTCAGTACAGTGCCGACCCAACCCTTAGCTGTGACCTAGCATCAGTACAGTGCCGAACCAACCCTTAGCTGTGACCTAGCATCAGTACAGTGCCGAACCAACCGTTAGCTGTGACCTAGCATCAGTACAGTGCCGACCCAACCCTTAGCTGTGACCTAGCATCAGTACAGTGCTGAACCAACCCTTAGCTGTGACCTAGTGTCAGTACAGTGCTAACCCAACCCTTAACTGTGACGTAGCATCAGTACAGTGCCAACCCAACCCTTAGCCACGGAAACTGAGGAGTCAAGTCTTTCCTTTCAGAGGAAGAGCTCAGTTTAAAGGCATCAATGGCCCTGGAAAGAAACACACACTGATTCCCCCAAAGTAGACTTGAATTATGAGGGTACAAGAGCAGAATGCTTTAGGAAAGGAGGGGCTGGTGTGTTAGTGGGAGGAAGAGGCAGTTCTGGAGATAAAAATTCTCTTCTTCCCAATACCATCTCCAATTAGAGTACCCATGGACAGTTTGGAACTAAAATATCTGCCAACAGACCTCTGATTTTCCTGCCAAATTTCCACCTGAAACTACCAATGTTATCCTTGACCCATGCTATTAATGCTGCATAACAAACCGCCCCATGGCCTAGTGCCTTGAACAGCATCGGAGTCTTGTTGCTATCTCTCACAGTGTGGGGGCTAACTGGGCTCAGCCAGGAGGTTCTTGCTTTGGGTTGAGGAGGATCTTTCAGGAGCTTAAACATCTCACAAAGGTCTTGCAGTCTTTACAGCCAGCCTAGCCTGGACAGCACCAAACACAGCCCTTCTCAAGACCACCTGAGAGCTGGTGATGGTGGGAACCCTTGCATTTTTGCTGCCAAACACTTTCAAGTTGCTGAACCCAAGAGCTTCGCTTGGCATTTGACCATCTTTCTGTTCACTCCCTTTGATGTCTGACACTACATTCCTAGACACTACCAGCCTTACCGGCCACTCCTTCCCTCTCTCCTCCTTATGACACCTGGGAGCCTTTCCGCTGCATCCTGGCCCTGTTCCCAGCTCTGGTTCTATGCCCAACCCTTTTCTCCCTTAACCCCATCTCAGGGACTCCGCCAAGTCTATGCTTGACCTTCAGAACTATTCCCAGCCCAACCCCTCCCTTGGTGTAAGCTTCCAGCTGGGCCCTTCCATCTGGCCCCAAATGCAGTCATTAGCCTTCCCCCTATCCTCAACCTCATCTTCTCACTTATTTTGTCAGCTCTGTTAATTCTTCATCACTGAGAGCCTGAAGCTTAGACCTGATTCAGTCTGATTTGGTGGCTCCTGACTTTCCTCTAGCACCTCCAGAAGGAATTTGGCTTTGCTGACACCTAATTTTAGTTCACAGAGACTGATCTTGGACTTGTGACCTTCAGAACTGCAAGATAATAAATGTGTTGATGTTTTTGTTTCGTTTTATTTTGTTTTGAGATGGAGTCTTGCTCTATCACCCAGGCTGAAGTGCAGTGGTACAATCACGGTTCACTGTAACCTCTGCCTCCTGGGTTCAAGTGATTCTCGTGCCTCAGTTTCCCAAGTAGCTGGGATTACAAGCATGCCCCACCATGCTCAGTTAATTTTTGTATTTTTAGTAGAGATGGGGTTTCACCATGTCAGCCAGGCTGGTCTCGAACTGCTGACCTCAGGTGATCCACCCGCCTCAGCCTCCCAAAGTGCTGGGATTACAGGCGTGAGCCATCACACCTGACCAATGTGTGTTGTTTTAAGTCACTAAGTGTGTGGGGTTGTTTGCTACCCCATAGCAAACTAGAGTGGCAACAGGAAACAAATACACAGGTACAGAATAGATGCTTCATAGGAGCTGGTTTCCATCTCTTGCTCCTGGAATGATCCACTTGAAACACCCCCTGATTCTTGTCACTTCCAGTCTGGGCTCACCCATCCCCGTCCCTCATCCCTCCGTTGGCTTCAGAATCAAAAGAAAACCCCGCAGCCTGGGGCCCTCATCTGCCCCTCCACGTTGTCTCATGGGCGGAGGCTTTGCTTAAGCACACAGCCCTGTGGCGCCCACTCTGCTGCCTGCACACTTGCCCCTGCTGTTCCCTGTGCTGTTCCCTTCACTCCGCGTCCCTCTCCCTCCCCTCCGTGTGCCCCCATTCTACCTGGGGTCTTGTGCCACGGCCTCCAGAAAGCCCTCCCTGCCCCTCCTGAAGTTGGGACTCTGAGGGGCTCTATGTGTCCCTTTCTTATGACTTACCGCCACCAGCCCAGGTGGAGCTGTTTCCATCCCTGCCTCACCTGCCAGGTGCTAGCCCCTCCGTGGCGGGACTGCCTTTTATTCACATCAGAATTTCTCACGGAGCAAACTCGGAGTACAGAGGGCATGTTCGGTAAACGCTCGTGGAATTGGACTGAAAGGGTGGAGGTGGCAGGAGCTACTCGGGGCAGTGTCCACAGTCGTGGCCAGTCACTGTCCAGCCCAGTCACTCATCTTCCCAGGAAGAAATGGAGCCAGGAGGCTGGAGAGAGGCCACTGCCAGCACTGAGCCATATAAATACTTTATAATGCCAAATTTATACAAATCAGCGAAATCCAGTCTAAAGAGAGGAGATGGAGTCCATTTGTCAAGGGAAAGGAGATCTGCTAAGTGCAGGACAGAACATTCTAGAAGGGTCTCGCGAGCTCCGGATTTGATATTCCCATGCAGAAATTAACCAGATATCTGAGCAAACAGAAAAACAAAAGGGATGTCAGCTGTCCAGGAAGACAGCTCTGGTTGCTCCATGTGGCCCAGCCCTGCTCAGGAACTTGGAGCCAGAAGGCACCTAGAGGAATCTCCTTAACGTTCATGCTACATTTACCACCACTGCTGTTGCTCCTATTACTGTTTCTACGATTACCAATAAAAACAACCACTAAGGAGAGAATACAGGAATGTGGTGTGCATCAATGAGACTTCCTTTCCTCAGCTGTCACCTCACCGTCTGTAGGGGAGAAAGAAGCTATTATGAGCCTGAGGAGAGCCCCACCCTTCCTCCACCAATGCTCCCCACCACTGCTCACCATGAGACGGTCGACTCATCTTGTCCTGCCTTTATCCCTGACCGAATCAGCTGCTTCAGCAGCTCAGGTAAGCAGGGACGCATCCTTCGATCCTGGACCATAACCCCAGATGGCTCTGTGGGTCAGGGAGTGGAGTAGCCCAAACCCAGCCTCCACCCTGCTCCCCATCCCTCCTCCTGCTGAACTTTACTTCCATTGCACTGAACATCTAAAGACCTGACAGTTCACTTACAGTATTTATTGTCTGTCTCCCTCGCCTAGGATGTTCCTGAGGGGTTTTGCCTGTGTTCTTCCCAGCTGTATCCCAATGCCTGGGACTGTGCACATCGTAAGAGCTCAGTAAATACTGGCAGATGAAAGAGAGAGAAGGGTGAATGGCCATTTGTTGAAGCATGTGCCGGACACTGCACTGCATCTCACATTCACCTTTTGTGTGATCCCCACGGTAACCGTGCATTTCCCCCACTTTCCAGACGAGGAAACAGAGACTCAGAGAGGACAAGAAGCTCATCTGTGGCCAGCTGAGGAGGATTTAATCCTTCTGGCAGGATTAAAATCCAGGCCTGAGCAATTGCACTCTCCAGTGATGTGGGGCTGGCCTTACTCTACAGCTGAGGCCGTGGGTGCCAGAAATGTGCATCTTGATGTCCAAAGGCAGATTGAAAATACTCAGAGCAGGGGAAGGATGGAGCTAGGGCTTCCCAGGCACACTCTAGGAAGAGGGTGGGGTGAGGCACAGATAGGGTGGCAGAGCAGGAAGCAAGGCTTCTCTCTCACAGCTCACAGCATCACACAGCAGGCCAGACCAGTATTATTCTGCTGCAAGAAAGGACCAGGAACTGGGTGGCTTAAACAGCAGAGATGTATTACCTCATGGTTCTGGAAGATGGAAGCCAGAGATGAAGGTGCTGGCAGGGCTGGTTTCTCCTGGAGCCTCTCTCCTTGGCTGGTGGATGGTATCTTCTCCCTGCATCCTCACAGGGTCGTTCCTCTGCGTGCATCTATGTGTCCCACTCTCCTCTCCCCACCCCCCCCCCCCTTTTTTTTAATGGAGTCTCGCTTTGTTGCCCAGGCTGGAGTGCAGTGGTGTGATCTCAGCTCACTGCAACCTCCATCTCCTGGGTTCAAGTGATTGTACTACCTCAGTCTTCTGAGTAGGTGGGATTACAGGCGCATGCCACCACGCCCGGCTAATGTTTGTATTTTTAGTAGAGACAGGGTTTCACCATGTTGGTCAGGCTGGTCTTGAACTCCTGACCTCAGGTGATCCACCCGCCTTGGCCCTCCAAAGTGCTGGGATTACAGGCATGAGCCACCGTGCCTGGCCCCACTCTCCTCTACTTTTAAGGACACCAGTTATATTGGATTAGGGCCCACCCTAATGACCTCATTTTAACTTAATTCCCCTTTTAACGTCCCTCTCCCCAAACACAGTCATATTTTGAGTACTTAGAGCCAGGACTCCAACAGATGAATTCAGCCCCTATCAGGACCAACGGACTCCTTCTGCTCCTTGACATCACTAGCAGGCTCTGAGGCCCCGAGGTAGGGGTTGCTGCCGAAGGGGAGTATCCCTGCCCAGGTGCAGGACAGGGCTGTCCCACTGGGCAGGCTGTGTCAGGCATCTCGGAAGTGACCAGTGCTTGCAGGTACACCCTGTTCACCCCACGCTGAGTCAAAGGCCCCTGTCCTCATGCCCGTCTCCCCCCATGTGATGGTCCCTAGCAGGATGCTGAGCATGTTTGAACAGATATGCAGTCATGTCCTGACATCCACTTTACCTAGTGTGAGATTTCCAGGCGTGAGTTGCATTTTGCACTGTCATGGTGCCTGTCATGTAGGCACCAGGCGGCACTCACTACTTTCTGGTTGAGGCCCTTCGAGGACCTGCTCCCAGTCTGTGAAGTGTGCCTAGACACCTGGTCTACCAGGAGCCCTACAGCAGGCACCTTCAGTGAGCCTGCAGCCCACCCGCCTTCCTTCCCACCCACCTCTCTGGCCTCCCTCCAGCTCTAGCCACAGCAGTGGACACTGTGACTTCCCAGAAAAGGGTCGACCACAGCTAAGTCACACTGAGGTCACAAGCAGAGTAAGCCGTGCTCTAATTAGCACCACTGCATCACACTTTGGATGTTGATGTTATGCAGCCTTAAAAAGGAAGGACTTTCTGACAGGCTACAACATAAATGAACCTGGAGGACATTGTGCTAAGTGAAATAAACCAACCACAAAAGGACAAAGACTGTATGATTCTATATATATGTGGTACCTAGAATAGTCAAATTCATAGAAACAAAAAAGTAGAACGGTGGTTGTCAGGGGCTGGAGGGAGAGGGGAATGTGGAGTTATTGTTTCATGGGTACTGAGCTCCAGTTTTACAAGATGAAAAGAGTTCTGGAGGCCGGGCACAGTGGCTCATGCCTGTAATCCCAGCACTTTGGGAGGCCGAGGCGGGTGGATCACCTGAAGTCAGGAGTTCGAGACCAGCCTGGCCAACATGGTGAAACCTGGTCTCTACCACAAATACAAAAATTAGCTGGACATGGTGGTAGGCACCTGTAATCCCAGATATTTGTGAGGCTGAGGCACAAGAGTCACTTGAACCCGGGAGGTGGAGGTTGTGGTGAGCCAAGATCGCGCCACTGCACCCCAGCCTGGGTGCCTGGGTGACGGAGTGAGACTCTGTCTCAAAAAAAAAAAAAAAAAAAAAGTTCTGGAGATGGAACTCAACATTACAATATATTTAATATCACTTAACTGTACACTTAAAATGGTAAAAAAAATAAAAAAGATCTATGTGATTTTATCACAGTAAAAAAGAGTTAAAAAGAAGAAGGGTGGAATAAGGATATACATACATAAAACTCCACATGCACCCTGTTTGTTTGTGTTTGTTTGTGTATGGAACCTGGAAGGCTAAATCAGAAGGTAATAACGTGCTTCCTTGTAGCGGAGGATGGAGGGTGGAAGCTGGCCTTCACAGTGAGCACCTTCCTATCTAGTCTGATTTCTGAACCATGTAATTACTGCTGTTAAAAGATCAGGCAGGAGGGCAGAGGAGGGAGGAGGGCGGGTTTTGGTGTCAGACTCCTGGGCTGAGTGACATGGTGGCCATGATCCTTGGTGGAGGGCTCTCCCCTTGCTAGGCCTCCACTCCCCCCAAGGCTAAGGCAGACCCCACCCTCTTTGGGGTTGCTGGAAGGCGAGTGAGTGTGCAAGGACATTTTCCACAGTGGCACAAATGGGAACCCACTCTGCCTTCTGAGCTTGAAGCTTTTGCTCTATTCGGGAGGGAGCTGGATCTGTGGGACTCGAGGCCAGTCGGCAGTCGGAGATCCAGTATGTGACATTGTTAAATGTGTCCATTACATACCTTTCGTAGTACCTTCCCCATTTTCCAGAACTCTCCCCAGACTTTTCTCATTTGTTTTTGAAGTAACCTAAATATTCACATGTGCAAGCAGGGAAGCAGAGGCCCTGAGAGGCAAACAGTGCATCCCCCTGGCTCTCCAGCCTGGGCTTCCCCCGCCCCACCTGGCCTCGGCTCACATCAGCCCCTGAGAGATGTGGGCAGTGAGTGTTTCCTGACGGCTGTCATGAGATGAGCACCATGAGAGCTTAGCTCCCTGCTTGTGGAGATCTGCTCTCCCCACCAACCGTAGACCTTTCACCCCAAACTCACTTTCAGATGTACTGCTCTATCCACATACCACCCAGACTCTTATTTCTTTTTTCTTTTTTGAGTTGCAGTCTTGCTCTGTCACCCAGGCTGGAGCGCAGTGGCAGCATCCTGGCTCACTGCAGCCTCCGCCTCCTGGGTTCAAGCGATTCTCCCACCTCAGCCTCCGGAGTAACTGGGCTTATAGGCCTGCACCACCATGCCTGGCTCTTTTTGTATTTTTAGTAGAGACAGGGTTTCACCAAGTTGGCCAGGCTGGTCTCGAACTCCTGATCTCTGGTGATCCACCCGCCTCGGCCTCCCAAAGTGCTGGGATTATAGGTGTGAGCAACCGTGCCCACCCTAACTCTTACTTCTTAATAGTTGTATTTGGAATTATCTAATGTTTAACTTAAACATTAACTTAAACAAAAGGAAACTTTATATCACCACGGTAAATGGAAAATCGGTACAACTTGCTACAAACATAAGGTAACTATACAAATAAATATAATGAAAAGCAAAGGATGCTGTCAATTTCTAGAGCTGCATTCCCACTAGAGGCTGGGAGCCTGGAGACAGCTCTCCTTGTTAAGGAAGAAGATTCGCAAGTATTAGGGAGGCGTTAGAGACTCCGGAGCACCTGAAATTTCCCTTTAAGCAATGCGAAGGTTGAAAGATAATTGGAAAAGGAAGTTATTCTCACGATGTGATTTAACATTATTCAACACCATGCCCAATTCCACTAAAGCCCTTCCACTCACCACCAGGGCCACGCGACCCACATGTTGGCAGACAGCAAAATAATCCATAAGGAGACTCCGCTGGGGGTCCCTATGCCAGATTTCAAAAATATAAATCACCAGGTTTGCTACACCATCCATCACCCTTTCGCCCTTGATCCCTGGAGGGTCTAACTGACTGCAAGGTCTGAGCCACAGTCTTCCCCTTGGGGTCCCAGGACAGCCAGTAGCAGAGGACACACCCGCTTGTGTTTCCTCACTCAGAGATTCCCATTTGGCCAGCGTCATCTCTGTTATTGCAAGTCTGCCTCCCCTGCAACTACCAGGAGCTTCTGACGCTCCATCATTGAGGGCTGACAAATCAGTAGCATTAACATTTTGATAACTTGAGGTCCTGAAGCCACTCACCAGCAGAGACAACCCCACCTGGGGCTAAATTATTAAAATCACAATGTGATTGGAACAGCTAGAATGAGTCGTCAGTGAGCCTTGCTTCAGGGGGCTGTGGACCAGGTTGGCAGTCACTCATTTTACTCATCGTGAAGACCGCAGCTCTATTGCTGCTTTCGATTTTACATTTCCTAAGAGGGGGTCGCAGAGAGGGGTGGAGGAAATCCCATGTTAAAAAAGAAACTCAAGTCAGCACTGGAAAAAATGAGAACAAGAAGTGGGGGGCATTAATGACTAGCTCAGTTTATTTCGGGGGCCCGTGCATAGAAGGGTGGAATAGGGGCTTGCTTATTGAAAAGAAGTGATCGATTGCTGGAAATTGTAGTTGTAGAGGAGCTCTGTCTTTGAAGGACTCAGAGATCATTTCGTTTGCCTCTTGCTTTCCCTGCCAGACTTGGAGAGCTCTGTTGGCTGACAGGTGAGTTTGGAGTTGAGACAGGACCTCATGCAAGGAGCGACATTGCCCTCCTGCATCCAAACAGGAAGGCCTTCCTTCCGAGGGTGGCATGTGGAGTCATTTCTGCCTGCAGATAGGCTTTTCCCCCCTCAGGAAACCAAACACCGACTTTCCTGATAAGGGATCTTTGTGGTCAGGGGAGTGAGGGGTCTGGAAGGAAGTAGGGGCGACCGCCCCAAATAACGGGTTTCTAATGGACTTGGAAAAGCTCTGTCGTATCTCTGGAAACCAAACCATCAGCTGAAGATTGGCCGTGGAGAAGAGAAGACAGGAGGGGCTGGGAGTCTGCTCATAACCAAAGGAGTGGGGAGACACAGCCCCTGATGCAGAAATGGCTGCTGCACCGACCTCATTTCAACATGAAGCCA
Organism: Piliocolobus tephrosceles; assembly: GCF_002776525.5. Taxonomy (NCBI): domain Eukaryota; kingdom Metazoa; phylum Chordata; class Mammalia; order Primates; family Cercopithecidae; genus Piliocolobus; species Piliocolobus tephrosceles. Next base: position 6,177,225 of record NC_045447.1, read on the forward strand.
AAATGCCCAAGCACTGAAGACGGTTGGGAGTTTGGGAAGACTTGATAAAAGTGAAGAATTAAGCAGTTATGAGCCCTGATCAATATCGAGATGATGCCGATAACAGCTTGTGTTTATTTCGCCATTCTCTTGGGTGAGGCTCAGATCCTTACGTGAGCTTTAAACTTTCCCCTGGATATCCCTTGTGGAGGGGCCGGAAGGGGCTGAAGGTGCAGGCTGACGTCCTTCTCCTGTCGTGTGATGAAGGGAGCACCTGCTGACTGTGAATATAAGCGGTTCAGGCTTTCCAGGAGGTGCAGGGAGGCAGGAGGCGGGCTGAAACGGGCTGAGGCTCTCCCCTCACCTGGATCCCTCTGGGTAAACAAATGCACCATCAGCGCATCAGGGCTGCGAGCATCCAAGAGCCCTGGAGGAATTGTATAACCTACTTAGTATTTTGGGAAAATTATAAAGGATAAAACTGAGACCGGACATGCAAAGTGATCTGAATGTGGTACAAATACCTCAGAAAAAAACAGAAGAGCTGTTCTCAAATTCACTCACCTGCACTTGGAGTGCCCATGGTAGGGCTACCTCCCCGCCGGGCTCATGGATTCACCTACTCCTGTTTTTTCACCTATGTCGAATGTTTTATTTTCCCCCAATCAACCTGTTAGGAGAGCCAATCAATGTGATAGATGTCCCCAGGGCAATGACCTGCCGTCAGGCAGAATGAACAGGTTGTCTGTCTGGAGCATTACAGGTGGAGCTTAGCCCTGCCATGTACACAACAAGCACCCTGCCCCATTCAGCTCCGGCCACGTGCCAGACACCGCGTGGCCTGCCCCGTTCCCACATTATTGGCTTCATGCACAAAACCTGGAGGTGAGAATTATCATCCCAGGTCACGGAGATGGGGACTCGGGCTCAGAAAATTAAAACCTTCCCTCAAAACAGGGACAACATTCCCCTCCAAAACTTAGCTTTGCCTCCCTCTCCACCTCAGTGAGCCGTCAAGTCTTAGACAAAAGAGGAGAAGGGGGTAGGGTCGTGTTCTAGTCCAACAAACTTCCATCATCTTTTGCTCTTTATTTATCTTATTGCTCTTTATTTTATTTTTGAGACAGGGTCTCACCCTGTTGCCCAAGAGTGTGTGATCATGGCTCACAGCAGCCTTGACCTCCCAGGCTCAATCGATCCTCCCACTTCAGCCTCCCAAGTAGCTGGAACCACAGGTGCACACCACCACTACTGGCTAATTTTTGCATTTTTCGTAGAGATGGATTTTCGCCATGTTAGCCAAGCTGGTCTCGATCTCCTGGGCTCAAGCGATAAGCCCACCTGGGCCTCCCATGTGCTGGGATTACAGGCATGGGCCACCGTGCCCAGCCGTCTTTTGCTCTTAACCATCATCTACCTTTAGCCTCCTAAACATCTCTAACTCTAGCTGGAATTTCTTGTATCTATGGCCCTTTATTTTGTTTTGTTTTGTTTTTGCCCTTCCTTCCTTCCTTCCCTCCTTCCTTCCTTCCAGACAGGATCTCACTGTGTTACCCAGGCTGGAGTGCAGTGGCACAATCACAGCTTACTTCAGTTTTGACCTCCTGGGTTCAAGCAATCCTTTCACCTCAGCCTTCCAAAGTGCTGGGATTACAGGCTCGAGCCACTGTGCCCAGCCATTCTTTCTTTTTTTTTCTTTCCTTTTCTTTCTTTTCTCTTTCTTTCCTTCTCTTTTTTCTCTCTTTCTAATTTCAGGGCTCTTCCCAGGTGTAGCACATTTGGGGCAGTAGAGTTTTACTATAGATTTGTATGAATAGATTTTGTAATTGTTGCTAAGTTGAATAACATTTTTTTTTATCTCCATGGGAAGGATTTGGTATAGAAAAGAATCCCAAAGTGGGTTCTTCTACAAAGTGAAGAGAAGGTACATCTGTCACGTTATTGCTGATGAGGATTTTGTGTCTGGGGCAAAGATAGGGAAAGGGGTGGGGGCTGGGTTTGTGTGAAGAAATTCTAGGCTTTCTTCCAACTTGAAGGGTCCATGTTTCAAATGTTTTGGCATGCATAGTTTATCTTACTTTATCTCCTGGTTTATCTTTCTATGTTTGTAGTTCATGTAACAAATGTCCTTTAAAATGAACTACACTTAGAATTCTGCAGGACAAATGACTTAGTGTCTTCAACAAATAAATGGCATTCTAGAAAGGATGTTTTACAGGTTAAGAGACTTAAAAGGCAGGTCCACCAGATGCTTCAAATAAGGACTAGAATGTGTGGTCCTCGTTTGGGTCCTGATTCAAATGAACCAACTGTAAAAAGACATTTTTCAGACAATCAGGGGAAAAGTTGAACAAGAACCAGTTAAGAGATGATATGTCATACGGAGTTATCCTTAATAATGCTAGATGTATTAGTTGCATTGTGATTATGTTAGAAAAAAAAAAGCTTATCTGTTAAAGTTGCATTCTGAAGTAATTACTGGTGCAATGATATGATGCCTGGGATTTTCTTTAAAGTGTTCCTACAAAAGAGATAGAGATAGAGAGAGAGAGAAAGGGGGGTGGGGAGACGAAATAAAAATGGCAAAATGTTGCAACTGTTCGAACTGGATAATGGGTGCATAGGGACTCATTGCATTTCGTGTACGTTTGAAATATTCCATAATAAAAAGTTAAAGTTTTAAAATGCATGCCATGCTTGTGCATTTTGAACTGTAGCCTTTACCTGATTAAACGTTGCTTTCCTCAGAATCCTGCTCCGCTCACTTCCTTGTGTGTGGAGGGTCTGTGTGTGGGAATGTTCCTTCCGCTCGGTCAGACACAAGATTCTTGAGGACAAGGGCCCCTTTTTCCATTTTGGCATCTCTTCCAGCACAGGTGGAAGCCTGAATCTGGTAGGTATTTAATCTATGTTCTTGGCCAGCCCAGCAAGGAATACAGAGATATTCAAGGAAACTCAGAGGGCACCCTGAAGACTGGGGGCTCCCCAGCAAGGTAAGTTTCTACTGAAAGCAAGCAGGTCACCTAAGCTCATTCAGGCATCTGCTGGGACCACATACGCAGGGGTATCATGAAGAGCTATAAGATTTTTATTTAAACATTGGTTCTAATATATTATGAAACGTTCCTTATGAAATAAATTCAAACTGGAATGGAAAAGAACTTACTTTGCAGATGAAATGGTGCACACATCCAAACCCAAGAAAAATGACAGAGCACGGCCTCCCTGAAGGTGCGTGGAAACTGATGTTTGTTCTGCTCTTATTTAACATCCTTAATAATGATCTGGAAGATGAGTCAACAGCACGCTAATGAAATTTGCATAAGATCCTTAATTGGGAGGTGTTGCTATCGCCAAGAAGGGCAGAGAGGTAATGCAGATATCTCAAAGAGGAGTTAAAGATATCAATGGAAAATAATAAAATAGGATTTGGCTCAGAGGGGAGAAAGACAAATTCAACTGGGAGGAAAGTCTAAAACAGGATATTCCCTGGAGAGAAGAACAATGCAAAAATAATGCAGAAAGAGGTTCAGGCAGGCAGCGATCTTAGCTGAGGTGTGATGTGGTGAAAATGGCCAAGATTATGGAGGACATTTGAAATGGAGATATACGATTCATTGCTAGGATCCCTGCCCTGGCTTCTCACCCACCTCATAAACTCCAGAGGCTCCATCTTGGGTCATACAGGTCACTAGGGCCCAGAACCTCTGCCTGGAAAAGTGTCCCTAAAGGGAATTTCCTTGGTGAGATCATCCTGGCTCCTTGGAGGTGAGATGTACAATTCTCAGAAACTTTATCCTTGGGGAGGGCACTGTGGGCGAGGAAAAGATGGTCCCTGGGAGGCCACTAGGCTCCGGCCAGTTGGGCTGGCCCAATAAGCAGATGCTTTGCAGTTTTTTGGACCAGAGAAAGAGAAATAGCAGCTTCTGCAAAGATTTCCCAGAGCCTATGAGATGAGGGAGATTTGATGCTCTGCATGGTAGAAATTACCTTACCTTGCTTGGAGATGCCAATACCATTTCTGCTGAACAGAGATATGAAATCCATTTGCTCAAAACACATTTTGTGAGCACCTACTACAGTGCCAGGCATCCAATCTGACAGGTGTCTGCCCTCTTGGAGTATACATGCTAGAAACAATACTGGGCCTTGGTGGTCACCTACCTCTCCAGGAACAGAAAGCAGGTGGGGACATGATTAAATTCCTTTCTAGGAAGATATCCTTCAGACGATGTGCAAATCCAAAACACAGTACATAGAAAAAATAAACAGGAGGTTAGCCGATGACAGGCAGTGATCAAAGAATTTGGGAGAGGATCTAGAATGATAAAGATAAATAATAAGAACAAGAAAGTAACATGTGGGCCGGGCGCAGTGGCTCAAGCCTGTAATCCCAGCATTTTGGGAGGCTGAGACGGGCAGATCACGAGGTCAGAAGATCGAGACCATCCTGGCTAACATGGTGAAACCCTGTCTCTACTAAAAAAATACAAAAAACTAGCCGGGCGAGGTGGCAGGCACCTGTAGTCCCAGCTACTCGGAAGGCTAAGGCAGGAGAATGGCATAAACCCGGGAGGCGGAGCTTGCAGTGAGCTGAGATCGTGCCACTGCACTCCAGCCTGGGAGACAGAGTGAGACTCTGTCTCAAAAAAAAAAAAAAAAAAAAGAAAGTAACATGTAGATCACCAACACCTTCCAATACTCTGATGCTAGAACAGTATTTTTAAGTGATGGCTTCCAGGCTGGTGGCTGTTTGGAGTCTCAAGTCCACGATTCAGTGGTAGAGACAACCAGCCGTTGACTTCAAGTTAACTGGTTAACTTTGAGTTAGTGGACTTTTGGTGTTAGCAGACTGAGCTTTGAGTTCAAGCTTCAATATTCACTAGCTGTGTGACCTTGGGCAAGTCATTTAACTTCTCTGTGACTCAGTTTTCTCCTCTGCAAAATGGGAACACCAACACCTACCTCTTGGGAGCTGGTATGAGGTTAAATGAAATGATACATTTAAAGCATTTAGTGTTATGTCTGACCTTGGGTAAGTATTCAGTAAATGGTAACTCTTATGACCTTATTACTATACACAAGACCATTGGCAACAAACTGGTATTTTCTGAATATCTTGGGGTAGAATCTCAGTTAGTTGTTAGTACTTCCTGTCTGGGGTGATGTCAACACTCTCATTCTCCCAGGTGTGTAATATTGGAGAGGCATAGTCAGTAATATTCTTTCTGCGTGCAAGTTTTCCCTCCTGGACTTCCCTTTGGTAAGGTCATTTTCCACACTCTTCAATTATTATTCACCAAACACTTATTGAGCACCTTCTCTGTGCCAGGTGCCGTGGATACAGAGATAAATAAGCCCCTGTCTGCTCACTGGATGTTCCTAGTGCAGAAGAAGCAACTCAGTAAAATGTCCTGCCTTTTATTTCCTTAGGTCCTGGGCCAAGTGGCTTGGTTCCTAGAGGTAGCACTTTCCCTTTTCTTTCCCCATCTTTGGAATTTGAACCTCTTGATGCTTTATTGACACTTTCTTGACTTCTGATCTCAAGTGTTATTGAGAGAGAGGTGATGGACGTTGAGTTGGGAAGGCCTGGAGTTGAAACTCAACTCTGCCACTAGCTTGCTGTGTGACCCATGGAGAAGTTACTTAACCTTTCTGAGCCTCAGTGTTCTCAGCTGGGAACTGGGGGTGATAGCATCCACATCCAACGACTGCTGCAAGGACTGAATGAGATATATCACCTGCCTTGGGAAGCCCATTTCCTGACCGGCAGAGAAGTGCTCAGTAAACAGTATTAAGTTGTGATCAAGCTTAAAGATCTCGGCAAATGACCTTGCCCATGACAGTAATATGCATTCTTTTATCCAATCAAATTCAGGGACTGATTTCATTTTTGTTTAATTTTATATTTATTTCTTTTCAAAGGGCTACTATCTTGAAAGCGTGGGCTTGTGACCTTGTTCAGGTTATTTCCTCTCTGGGCCTCAGTTTTCCTACCTGAACAGTAAGAGGGTAAATTCTTAGTAATCTCTAAGGTCTTTCCCATCTCCAAAGGTCTGGGTGTCCATGGCTGGGGCAGAGCAGGGAATGGGAACCTTGTTTCCTGGTCCTATCCCTATTTTGATGTCTTTGAAGCATCAAAACAGGTATCAGGTGGAAAAAGTAGACCAGTATTAAAAAGTGCAGAGTCATGGGGAGGAGTGGAGGAATGATTTAGCTGGGTCTGAGGAGGCATGATTGATGAACTTTGGGAATAGTCAGTGTAGACTAAATATCAAGGAAAAGCTCCCTGACAGTGAGAGATTGGCCTTCTTAGAAATTCTTGGCATTTACAACCAGGATGACCAGCCATCCTGAAGTGGGGCTCAAATAAACCCTTGTTGGTTGGGGCTTGGGCTTCTACAAAGTGTTTAAAGCCCATGATGGCTTTCAGTGTGGGGAGCTTGGGAAGGGGTGCTTGGGAGTCCCCATTTCCACCAGCAAGTGGTAGGCATGGGTGAGAAGAGAGCTGAGACCTCAGACGTGCACCGAAAGTCATTTGAGTAACTGGTATCAACTGTGCTTGTTTCCAATGTACACCCTGCTGGGCCAGGCATCTCTGAGAATCTTTATGTTCTCCTGTCCCCATAACTGCCCTGTGGGGCAGGAGTAACTGTCTGTATTCATCCATTTTCACACTGCTATAAAAACATACCTGAGACTGGGTAGTTTATAAAGAAAAGAGGTTTAATCAGCTCGTGGTTCTGCAAGCTGTACAGGCTTCTGCTTCTGGGGAGGCCTCAGGAAACTTAAAATCACGGCAGAAGGTGAAGGGGAAGCAGGCACATATTCACATGGTCAGCAGGTGGGGGGGAGAGAGAGAGAGAGAGAGAGAGAGACTGAAACAGCGAAGTGGGAGGTGCTACACACTTTTAAACAACCAGATTTTGTGAGAACTCTATCACAAGACAGCACTAGGGGAATGGTGCTAAACCATTAGAAACACTCCTGTGATCCAATCACCTCCCACCAGATCCCACTTTGGAATTACATTCAACATGGGATTTGGGTGGGGACACAGAGCCAAACCATATCACCATCTCAATACTACAGATGAGAAGACCGAGGGCCAGGGAGTTTGAATGACTTGCCTGGAATCACACAATGAGCAAGAGGCTGAAGCAGGATTCAAACCCAGGTCTCTGACCCTGAAGCCAATAACTTTCTGCTGCCTTAGAAGGCATATCAATGCTGTACAGAACAAAGCAGGTGCCCCAACCTGAATCCCATCTCAACAAATATTTATTACATGAACTAAGAAATAACTCTTGATGCCTTTACCTCAATACGCTTTCATTTTAAGCCATTTTACAGGTGAGGAAACTGAGGTCTCTGGAGGATAAGTAGCAAGGTCACCAAATAAGCTAGTAGTAGAGTCAAGCCTAGAATTCTACTCTTCTATTTTCTAACCCATTGCTTTTCTTTTTAATTTTTTTTCTTGAATCATATTCCACTGTCATTTTTTAAATGGGGACTTGAGATCTGGTGAGAACCACTCCCTAATAGGGAGACAGTGTAGGACTGAAGCTGGCTTTGAAGGAAAATAACCCAGGAAGTGGCCACCAGTGGGGATAAGATGGAAGGAAATGACTGAGAAAGGCAGGTGGTTTGAGGGCAAGGCCTTTAACTCCTTAAAGTTCAGCTGTGTCCTCTGAAATGAAGGATACTGATCACCACCACCCACCCTGACTTCAGAAGCCTCCCTCCCCTGCTCCCAGGGCTGCTCTTCATAAGGGAGTGTGGAAAATGGCCAGTGCAGTGGCTGTAAATGGTAGCCCTGTGGTTATGAAGAGAAGAGGGTCTCATTCTAGGGCTTAGTTGTCTCCCAAACTGGGGAGCTGTTGACAGATGAGGAGACTGAGGACCAGGGAGTTTGACTGACTTGACTGGGATCACATCCCCCCAACTGAGGAGCTGTTGACACATATACTTTTAGGAAAGAGACACAAATTTCAAAGAAGGCTGGAACTCCAGCTTTGCATGTTTATTATAAGCCTCAGGACACAAATGACTCCTGACCATTTTGTTCCTAACACCTCAGGGACTTTGCACGATGAGTAAACAGTAGGTTCCTCCCCAGACATTTAATGATCAGCCTTCCCTGGGACTTCTGGTCCAGGTCTTTCTCAGCAGTGCCCATCCAGGCTCTCCTGTAGTACAAAAAGCTAGAGGCAGGGTCCTCACCGAGCCCTGTCTCTTTGTCCAAGCCTCCCACCCCCAGCGCTTGCAGTGACCCCTCATAGATGGAGCCAGGTATTTGCAAACAGCTTCAGCACACATGCACGTAATCAATATCACAAAAGATAAATCTGCTGCAATTGACTCCAGGCTGTACTGTCACTAAGTGACGATGAAAAATGATCAGCACTTGAATACATTGCATTTTTATCTTTAAATCTTTCTACAGAAGTGGTGTCAATATCAGAGTACTAAATAATCTCTAGATAGCAGGAAGATGCAAGAACATTTTCTTTTTCTTCATGGAAGATGGATGCAGCTTTTTCAAAGGCCTTAAATACTGAAACAAGGAATTAGCTCTCTAAATGCCCTACAATGACTGGCCGCCTTGTCGGTCCTCTGAGGACGATTTGAGTACCTAACTCCACTCTTCCATCAGTGTTCTTTAAATAACAGTGCTTGGCTCTGAGGACTAGGGACCCTTTCCAAGCCCTAATGAATCCATAAATCAAGGTTTACTGCATCTTCTTTCTCAGGCCAAGCTTAGTGAGTTGATGGGGGAAATTGAGGCAAGGGGAAGTCTTGTCTAACCAAAGTCACACAGGAACTCAGTTTTCTACCAGAGTGAACACCTATCATCCTTCAGAAGGGGACAGGGCCAGTTTCTCTTGGGGCTATAAGATAAAAGTTACATAAGCAACCAGATACTTGGTTGCCATCATCAAATCCTTGCTGGGCTCTATTAACTGCAAGAGACTGATAGACATTAGAAATGTAGAGAAATCAGCCTTATACTTTTGAGCTTTTAAGGCGTGGGGTGAAGGATATTTGCTTAGCTATAATAACCACTATGCATTAAGCAGTAACAGTACCAGACACTGTGCCAAGAGCTCTACATGCACCCTCTCAGCTGAGTGAGCCTCGGTAGTTCCGCAAGGTGGACATCATTTACCCCATTTTACCAAGGAGACAATGTTGCCAGTGGCAGAGCCAGGGCAGGCAGAAGACCTGGGCTTGAGTCCCAGCTCTGTGTGTCCTGGGGCAAGCCGGAGCCATCTTTGGCCCCTCATAAGCAAAATGAGGGGAGTCAGACTCCATGATCCCCAAGGACCCTCAGCCTTTATCGTCACTGGTTCTGTGAATATTCAAATAATGGGCGGACTGTGGCCCCCACCCCCAGCATTCACTGAGTGTCTGCTGCAAGCCGGAGCAGGTGAGGACACGGAGGGCAGGTGCAGAGAGAATGCATCCCCACCCACAAGTCCACTGGTTTGCAGAGCTCTATTGAGCAATACATTTTTTTTGCTTGACAAATGAAGAGAGAGATTATAGGTACTGTATTACTGTATTCTCATGCTGCTTATAAAGACATACCTGAGACTGGGTAATTTATAAAGGAAAGAGGTTTAATTGACCCACAGTTCAGCATGGGTAGAGAGGTCTCAGGAAACTTACAATCATGGTGGAAGGGGAAGCAAACATGTCCTTCTTTACATGGCAGCAGGAAGGCGAAGTGTAGAGTGAAGTGGAGGAAAGAGTCCCTTATAAAACCATCAGATCCCATGAGGACTCACTCACTATCACAAGAACAGCATGGAGGCAACCGCCCCCATGATTCAATTACCCCTCACCGGGTCCCTCCCACGACACGTGGGGATTATGGGGTCTACAGCTCAAGATGAGATTTGGGTGGAGATACAGCCAAACCATATCAGGTACCTATTTTTCCCATAAAGTTATTTCAAAAATAATGATCTCTAGGGTGTCTGGCCCTGGGGGAGGGCGGGGAGGTTGATATAGAACACACTAAGAAGAAAACAAAGTTTCTGACTTGAAAAATTTTGCAATTCTGCTGGAGAAAAGTGATTGGTGCTCAATATAATATCCTATACAACTGAGTATGGGAACAGGGGCTGAGGAGGCCATGGGACAGGAGAGAGATGCCTGGAGATGGAGCCCAAAGTCCTCTGGTCTATGGCCGGTCATTAGGGAGCTAGGGTAAGGCGCTCCAACTTTGGAGCAGAAGTCCCTTTGACAATGCAGACCTAGCTAGAATCAGCATAGGATATGTAAACACAGACATTTGCTCTCTCTGAGAAGCAGCCTGTGGACACCTCGCTGACTTGGGAACCACTCAATTCTAATCAAAGTGACCTGGGTATATCTGGTCACTGACTAAGAAAGTGGTAACCTCATTGATTTTGCTCTAACCTGTCTGGAGAGGAATTATTAACAGAAAAGTACTGGTCCACATCAAGTGCAAAAGATAGATACACAGCAGGAACTGGTCAGTTTTTATTTTATTGGACTAGGGAGAGAAACGATGTCTGAAGCAGCATTTTCCTACATCCCTTCTACAGCACAACAGTTCCCTGAGATGCTTGGGGAAAAGTTTCCGGGAACAAATGCAGATGGGGAAAGTTGCACACCAAGTCCTCTCTGTGGGAGTCAGTGCGAGGACTAGGACATTAAATCTACTGCAGTCCAGAGAAGTTCTGCGGAAAAGAGACATGCTGAACCTTGTGTAACCTGGCACTTCCCAAACTTATTTGGGAGTGGGGTAGGGTGAAGAATGTCTGTGAATATAAAACACAGTTTAGAAAATAATACTCTAAAGGTTGAGACCAAAGGCAAGAATTGGCCTCACAGAAAACGATAATGAGAAACAGCAGGAAACAATTTTGAGCAGATGAAATGCCTTAAATGCTAAACTAAGATATACAGCTGATGTGGAAGAGCCCCTCGGCATATTGCATTAGACGAAAAAAAGCTAGGTGCAGAAGAGTGTGTAAAGCATGCATTCATTACTTTTAACAAAAGGGGTACAAAAATATATTAAAACATATTATTTTTGAAAATATTTGCTTATATAGCTGCAAGATATCCCTGGACACATAAATATGAAATTAATAATGTTTACTGATGACTCCAGGGAAAAATAGAGGGGACAGATAGACTTATCACTGAATCCTTTCAAATTCTAAATCATGTAAAAATATTACCTATTAAAAAGTAAAAGAAAAATACCCTGTAGTATATTGATATCATTAAATGTGGATGAACTTAAAAAGCTGGGCACCGCGGCTCACGCCTGTAATCCCAGCACCTGAGATGCCAAGGCGGGTGGATCACGAGGTCAAGAGATCTAGACCATCATGGCCAACATGGTGAAACCCCGTCTCTACTAAAAATACAAAAATTAGCTGGGCGTGGTGGCACGCATCTGTGGTCCCAGCTGCTCGGGAGGCTGAGGCAGGAGAATTACTGGAACCCGGGAGGCAGAGGTTGCAGTGAGCCGAGGTCCTGCCACTGCACTCCAGCCTGGCAGCAGAGCGAGACTTCGTCAAAAAAAAAAAAAAAAAAAAAAAGGCAACCAAGAATCGTCATTTCTCTTAATATACTTCAGTGGCTTTCCAGCTCCCTTGGGATAAAGTCCAGGCCTCCAGAGTCCCTGCCTAGTGTGTCTCACCCCTCTGCACATTTCCACTTCCCACTGTAGCCATGGTGGCATTTTGGCAGCTCTTCAAGCAAGTCTTCGTCTTTCTCTGTTCCGAGTTTGTACAGAAGCCTGACATATTCTCTTCCCCAATGTTCATCTAGAAAACCCGCACTCATCCTTTAGGTCTCACAGCAGACATTCCGGCCTGTCCCATCAGCTGCTTCCCAGGAGCGGACTGCACTGCCCAGCCTCCACCCGCCTGCGCTCTGCTGGGCGCTGTCCATGGTTCTGAGGACATTGCGGTGGGCTGGATTAAGTCTGCCCTCGTGGAGCTTGGATGCTGGGGTGATGGAAACTGAACATATGCAGGAAAGTAAATGCACACACAATATTTCTTAATATTCTCTTTTTCTCTCATAGTCTCATTTGGATCGTAAGTTACATCGTTACTTGGGTTATGAAAAAAATAAAGCACACTGAACGAAATAAAAGGGTGTTGTCACTGCCTTGAGTGGCAAGCTTTTTTATGATCCTTGAGTTGAATGTGTGTGAAAAACAAACAAGTAGAAAAACAAGTGTGAAAAACACAAAGTAAACAAAGAGTTGCCTTAAAATCCGCTAGAAAGCAACAGAGCAGGGTCTTATCCCTCATAAGGGTCCCTGCTGCTTTGAGTAGCTTCTCATAGAAGACCTCTCTTGTCTGTAATCTTTCAACAGTCCTGGAAATACTGAACTGTGGTGAAGTTAAACCTTGATCCAGGCAAAGTGAAAGTGAGGTTTCCTATCTTGAGGGAATCTAGGTGCCTTATATGTACATTATATAATAAGTGAGTGGCGGCCGGGCGCGGTGGCTCAAGCCTGTAATCCCAGCACTTTGGGAGGCCGAGATGGGCGGATCACGAGGTCAGGAGATCAAGACCATCCTGGCTATCACGGTCAAACCCCGTCTCTACTAAAAAATACAAAAAACTAGCCGGGCGGGGTGGCGGGCGCCTGTAGTCTCAGCTGCTCGGGAGGCTGAGGCAGGAGAATGGCGTAAACCTGGGAGGCGGAGCTTGCAGTGAGCTGAGATCCGGCCACTGCACTCCAGCCTGGGCCACAGAGCGAGACTCAGTCTCAAAAACAGAATAAAATAATCAAAAATTAAAAAAATAAAAAAATAAGTGAGTGGCTGGGCATGGTGGCTCATGCCTGTAATCCCAGCACTTTGGGAGGCCAAGGTGGGCAGATCACGAAGTCAGAAGTTTGAGACTAGCCTGGCCAACATAGAGAAACCCCATCTCTACTAAAAAATACAAAAATTAGCCGAGCATGGTGGCACGCACCTGTAGTCCCAGCTACCCAGGAGGCTGAGGCAGGAGAATCGCTTGAACCCAGGAGGTGGGGGTTGCAGTGAGTGGAGATTACACCACTGCACTCCAGCCTGGGGGACAGAGTGAGACTCCGTCAAAATAAATAAATAAATACATACATACATAACAAAAAATACATGAGTGTCTTTCTAATCAACCTATTGCAGAGTGTTGCACTGGGAACCAGGGCACAAAGGTAAAGCTAGGGGCTAAAAGAGTGTGCTCCCTTGGCGCCCTTTATCCTCCATTCAAAGTATCCTAGAGTGGAAGCAGTTTATTTATCAAGACGCTGCAAAGTTTTTGTTTGTTTGTTTTTTGAGATGGAGTCTCACTCTGTCACCCAGACTGGAGTACAGTGGCAGGATCTCCGCTCACTGCAACCTCGACCTCCCAGGTTCAAGCGATTCTCCTGCCTCAGCCTCCTGAGTAGCTGGAATTACAGGCACATGCTACCACGCCTGGCTAATTTTTGTATTTTTAGTAGAGATAGGGTTTCACTACATTGGCCAGGCTGATCTCGAATTCCTGACCTCAAGTGATCCACCTGCCTCAGGCTCCCAAAGTGCTGGGATTACAGGCATGAGCCACCACACCTGGCTGATGCTGTAAATTTTAAAAATTGACATTGTAGACCAAGTGCGGTGGCTCACACCTGTAATCCTAGCACTTTGGGAGGTCGAGGCTAGAGGGTCACTTGAGACCAGGAGTTAAGACTCACCTGGGCAACACAGTGAGATCCCATCTCTAAATATATATCTCTATCTATCTATCTATCTATCTATCTATATTTAACGTTGTAGACCTGGACAAATGTCTTTTCACAGCCAGTCATTAATCCATTTATCCTTGTTGATTGCTGCTGACTGAATCCTGATCTGGTTCCTTTTGTTTAAAATTTGGGGGTGTTACTTCCCCACAATAGAAAACATGCATTTTGGGGAGTAAAAGTGGAAGATTCAGTCTTGATTAATGAAAATATTTCATTTGTGTAACTGAAAGTCTTAATCAGAATTAGGATCCAATCCTCCAAGCATATCATTATCAACCATGGTCTTTCGGGAGTGAGTGCCTTCTTTGTAAATACATGCTATTCCTGACGTGACACCAGAGGAACATTTTAGGACAGTCTTTTCCCTTCCTCTCTGTACCCAGAATCTGAAATTGCCCAGCTCTATTTGAGATGTGAGCTCAGATGCAGATTTCTAGGCCATATTCTGTTGTAGACAACTGTCATTCTAACCCCCAACCACTACCTGCAGGAAATAAAATTAGGATGTTTGTATCAACCTGAGCGTTCCTAACAAATATCTTTAAAGATTTCATTTGTATTACCATTGTGATTATGTATGGGGTTTCGTTTTTCTGATTTTGGTTTTTTTTGTTGTTGTTGTTGCTGCTCATGATTATTTATTAAACACAGTGTACAGTGCATGAGTTTTTGAAACTTTTGGGGGGAAGAAAACCCCTTTTTAAAAAAGACAACTACTCAGGTCTCAAGATAAATGGGGTGAAAGTAGAACAGTTTAATTATAGACTTGAGGCTCCACTCTCTGCTCATCCCTTCCTTATCCCTACCTTCATCATAAAATTTTGGAATCCAAATTTTACAGTCATGGAGGATTCCAGAAACCAGTCTAATAACTCCACTGTATAGATGGAGAAACTGGGCCAAGTGGGATTCAATGACTTGCAGGCAGAACCTTTATGATACTTCTAAGGAATCTTGGTGCCTTGGAGAAGTCGGTTTGAAAACCACTGCTACAGAAGCGTAGGTCTGCCTTGACATGGGGAGATCTTACCTCTGCCCTTAACTCTTGGGCCTGGAAGAAGTCACTGAGTCCCACTGGGCCCAGTTTCTCCATCTATACAGTGGAGTTATTAGACTGGTTTCTGGAATCCCCAATGACTGTAAAATCTGGATTCGAATATTTTATGATTTTCATATTCTGAAAGTCTGTGGTTTAAGATTGCATTCATTTGTTTTCACGCTGCTGGTAAAGACATACTTGAGTCTGGGTAATTTATAAAGAAAAAGAGGTTTAATGGACCACAGCCATACGACACCACACCTGGCTAGTTTTGTTTGTTTGTTTGTTTGTTTGTTTTGGTAGAGACAGGGGGGGCCTCACTTTGTTGCCCAGGCTGGTCTTGAACTCCTGAGCTCAAGCGATCCGCCTACCTCAGCCTCCCAAAGTGCCAGGATTATAGGCGTGAGCCACCGCGCCCGGCCTCAAAATACATTTTGATGGTGGAACAATCAGGACTTGATGACTGATTAGATGACATACCACACATGCTAAGACACCGCCAATGTAGAAAACAAAGAGCAAATTTTAATTCCAGCCTTAAAGGTCATGAGGGTGATGTTCAGAATGCAGATGTTGGGCTGAAATTGGGCTGCTTCTCAGGTGGACAACCTCAGGAAGCTTGCTCTGCGTAAAGAGCAGCAGGGATGTACTTATTTTACAATTGTCCAAGGCTCTTCTGAACCATGCAAGATAGGCCTTTGGCTAGTGTGGATGTAAATAGAAATTAACGGGATATATACAAAGAGTATACTTAACCAAAAGTGGAATTGTAAGCAATCTTCATTTTCTTTTTCATGCACCTCTATATTTTCTTTTTCTTTTTCTTTTATTTTTATTCTTTCCTTCTTTGTCTGTCTTTCTCTTTCCTTTCCTTCTTCTTTTTTTTTTTTTTTTTTTTTTTTTCTTTTTTTTTTTTTCCCCCTGTTGAAGTGCAGTGGCACAATCTTTGCTCACTGCAACCTCCGCCTCCCAGGTTCAAGTGATTCTCTTGCCTCAGCCTCCTGAGTAGCTAGGATTACAGGCACCTGCCATCACGCCTGGCTAATTTTTGTATTTTTGGTAGAAACAGGGTTTCACCATGTTGGGCAGGCTGGTCTTGAACTACTGACCTCATGATCTGCCTGCCTCAGCCTCCCAAAGTGCTGGGATTACAGGCTTGAGCCACTGCACCCAGCCGGCCTTCCTTCCTTCCTTCCTTCCTTCCTTCCTTCCTTCCTTCCTTCCTTCCTTTCTTCCTTCCTTTCTTTCTTCCCTTTTCTTTATTTTTTGAGACATGGCCTCACTATATTGCCCAGGCTGGAGTGCAGCAGTGTTAATTTAGCTCACTGCAACCTCTGCCTGCTGGGCTCAACTAATCCTCCTGTCTTAGCCTCCTGAGGAGCTGGGACTATGGGCATGCACCACCATACCCGACTAATTTTTAAATTTTTTTGTAGAGATGAGGTTTTCCCATGTTTCCCAGGTTGGTCTCCAACTCCTGGGCTCAACCTGTCCACCCATCTCAGCCTCCCAAAGGGCTGGGATTGTGGGCATGAGGCACTGCGTCCAACTACTTTTATATTTTCTACATTGTCTTTAATCAGTCAATAGAACTCTCATAATTGGGGGAAAATATCCCTTTAAGACAAAAAATAAATCCATGTGATGGATTCAAGGAGATCCCATGTTTGTATCTCTTGCCACCTTTGCTGTCTTTCTAACTCCCAGTCTCAGTTCTTAACTGCAGCTTTCCGTAATTTACCTACTCATCATCTGACCTGTGACCCGCCTTGGTTATTCACCCCATCCTTCCTCTCAGCTCCCAAATGGGTCTGGGTTTCCCTCGGCCCTGGGATGCATTGGACAGGCCATGGCTGTGGCATCTCAGCCTACACCTGCATGGAGCTAGGTGCATTCTGTTCAGGCAGTCACTGTGATCTGGCTGCCTGAGTGATTCATTAGTCTAATGGCAACACATTGCTAGGATGCTAAGTTTTCTCTATTTCCCCAAAATGTTTTGAGGTTTTTCTCCTGACAAC
The DNA here is from genome assembly GCF_002776525.5 of Piliocolobus tephrosceles. Classification (NCBI taxonomy): domain Eukaryota; kingdom Metazoa; phylum Chordata; class Mammalia; order Primates; family Cercopithecidae; genus Piliocolobus; species Piliocolobus tephrosceles. The sequence continues at coordinate 6,194,038 of NC_045447.1, forward strand.
TGTGCTCATTGCAGTCATGGTGAAAACAACAAAATGGAAAGGAATTTCATGGGCCACACAACTCTAAATGATGTAGGGAAACATTTGGTTTCTTGTGGCTGTCAACACAATTATACCCACAGAGAAAGAAAATGAAAGGCAAGGCAGAGACAGCTCAATTTGGCTTGGAGAGTGGGGCGAAGACTTGGAAGCTTCATGCCTGGGCAGAGGGATGCCAAGACTTCTCGGGCTGCACAGAGGGCAGAGCGGCCACGAGATACAACAGTGGCAGCAGGTTGTAACACGGATGATGTGCAAATCCTTAGCCAAAGACCTGCCAACTCAACAAAGAGTGCCGTGCTAACCCCCAGGGAAGAGATGAGGCAGCACGGGACCTCCAAGGCTGAGCACCCGGGGAGAGCCACCCTCTTCCCCAGCACAGCTGACAATGGTTCCCTGGCCGCTCTTGCAGTTTGGGTTTTTTGTTCCTCTCTAGGGGCTCACAGGAAACAAGAGAACCAAACAATGTATGATTTTAGAAGAGGTAAAATTAAGTTTTCTGGAAGTTCCTTTGGACTATTGATTCCTAAATGGGAAGAAGGGATGCCCCCTTGGGGGAGTATTAGAGTCTTGGAGAGAGCTTTTCTCATCTACTTTCTATCCCCACCTCCCACACATTCTAATTTTGCTGCCTTAGGGAGAAGTGGGCCCCACTGCCAGCAACAGCTACTATTATTGGCGGAAGTGCATTAGTCATTCATTCAGCAACCAGTTACTGAGTGTTAACCACGTGCAGGCACAGTCCTGGCCCTCAGGTGGACTGGGACGAGAGAAAAACATTGGGAGCCCCTGTGGTCTAAACTCGGTGGCAAAGACCAGGTCAACATTACTACTGAGGTTTTGTTTAACAACGTTTTCTCCCTTTTTCTGATATTTGTTTCTTAAGGCAGAGGAAAAGATATGGAATTCCCACCATTGATTGAGAGCCTCCAATGTGCCAGAAGCCATGCTGCTTACGTAATTCTAACAAGAATGTTAAGAGGTAGATGGTCTCATGTGATTCTAACAAGAATGTTTGGAAGTGGATATCCACTTTTCTGTCTCTTCCAGAGGAAAAAGCTAAGGCTCCACAAAGGTCAATAACTTACTCAAGGTCATGCAGTGAGTAAAAGGCAGAAGCAGAATTGTAACACGGGGGTCTCTAATCCCAAAGCACGGGTAGCACCATTGCCATGCTTTGCACCTCCAGTGGACTGGCCACATCAACATTACTTGGCTGCTTGTTAGAAAGACACCTGCTGAATCATGATTTGCATGTTTAATAAGTATTGAGGTGATTCATTTACACATTAAAATTTGAGAAGCACTGAGCCAGGGAACTCATACACCCAAACAATCTCACTCACAAACACAGGACATACCTTGGAAATCAAAAAGATTCATTACATGTCTCCATCCTGTCTTTAAGAACGTTTCTCAAATGCTATAATACACAAGGTTCCCTCCCACCCAGAGTGAGAAAACACTGAAGTGGCAAAAATTAAAAAGGCCAGGTTGGGCTGGGCATGGTGGCTCATGCCTGTAATACCAGCACTTTGGGAAGCCAAGGCAGGCAGATCACCTGAGGTCATGAGTTCGAGACCAGCCTGGCCAACATGGTGAAACCCTGTCTCTACTAAAAATACAAAAATTAGCCAGGCGTGGTGGTGCACCACCTGTAATCCCACTTGCTCAAGAGGCTGAGGTAGGAGAATTGCTTGAACTCGGAAGGCAGAGGTTGCAGTGAGCTGAGACCACACCACTGCACTCTAGCCTGGGCAACAAGAGCGAAACTCCATCTCAAAAAATAAAATTAAAAAAATTTAAAAAATTAAACAGCCAGGTTGCCTTTAGGGTGTGCTGATGTGCCCTATGATACCCTCATGTGCTATTCAGGCTGGTTAGAGATTTGAGGGGTAGTGTGTAAGGGGAAGGGGAAATTTGTATTTACAAAGTTGGTGGCTGAGACTGAACGCTCAGTTCCACAGTGGAAGGCAGAGGGGGCCTGTTTTTAGGAAGTGAGTGGCAGCAGTTCTTTTTTTTTTTTTTTTTCTCCTGAGACAAGGTCTCACTTGGTTGCCCAAGTACAGGTGTACACCACCGCACCTGGCTAATTTTTAATTTTTTTTTAGAGACAGAGTCTCACTATGTTACCCAGGTTCATCTCGAGCTCCTGGATGCAAGCAATCCTCCCAATTCAGCCTCCCAAAGTGCTGGGATTACAGGCATGAGCCGCTTTGCCCAGCCTGTAATTTTAATATAATTGGTCAAACTTCCTTTTCACCCTCCCTTCTCAGAGGAGCCAGTGCAGAGCTGCTGGCTTCGTGTGGGTCTAACAACTGCTCAGCTCAATTCTGGAGTTCAAAGACACCATTAATCAATCCAGAAATCATTGACACGAGGCTACTCTCAGGTTATGCTAATCTGGTGAAGTCTGTAAGCCCTACAACCTTACAGGAAGTCAGAGCTGCCACTGGCCCACTCAGCAGCACCTTTGTGCCAGTTAGGAAAAGGTGCTCCTCACCCCCCTGCCCCCCACTCAGGTAGATGCAGCCCCAAACCATGTTGTTGGAATTAGCGCTATGGTTCGAATGCATTCCCTCCAAAATTCAGCTGTTGCTAGTGTGGTAGAATTAAGAGAGATGAGGCCTTTAAGAGGTGATTAGGCCATGAGGGATCCTCCCATGTGAATGGGATTAAGGCCCTTACAAAAGAGGCTTCACACAGCCTTCAGCTCCCTTGCTCTTCTGCCTTTGCCATGTGAGGACACAGCATTGCCCCCCGCCCTGCTCAGAGAAAGCAACAATAAGGTGCCATCTTAGACACAAAGACCAGCCCTTACCAGACAACAGAACCTGACAGCTCCTTGATCTTGAACTTCCCAGCCTCCAGAACTACAAGAAAATGAATTTCCGTTATTTATGAGATACCCAGTCTCTGGTATCATAGTAGCGTTAATCAACTGAGACTCTTGGTGAATGGACTGCAGAGCAGATTTTTGTCACCTACGCATTTCCACACCCTCAAGGGCACCAATACTGCATGAGAAGCCCCTGTTGCAAGTGGGCCTGTGGCATTCCACCTTTTAAAAAGGTAAAGAGATGCTTAACAAAAGCATAAGTCATTTAAGGCTTGACAAACAGCTCTTGGAACAAAGGCATGAAAACAAGTGATTCTCAGGGTGATGTGTACTAAAAATTCTCAAGAGAATTTCGTGTGAGGTTGAAGAGAGAACCAAGGAATCAAGAAAGGAAGAACCAGGCCAGGCTTGGTGGCTCACGCCTGTAATCCCAGCACTTTGGGAAGCTGAGGCAGGCAGATCACCTGAGAGCGGGAGTTCAAGACCACCCTGGTCAACATGGTGAAAACTAGAAAAAAAAAAAATTAACCAGGAGTGGTGGTGGGCACCTGTAATCCCAGCTACTCGGGAAGTTGAGGCAGGGGAATAGCTTCATCCTGGGAGATGGAGGTTGTAGGAGCCAAGATTGCACCACTGCCCTCAAGTCTGGATGACAGAGTGAGACTGCATCTCAAAACAACCACCACAAGAAGTGAGAACTAGAAGAATCGAGTCAGCTAAAGTCCTATTTTCTGAGGCTCTTCCCTATGTCTAAGAAAATTAATGAAAGACAGATATCTGTTGCGGGAAGTCAGGGACCCTGAATGGAGGGATCGGCTGGAACCGCAGCAGAGGAACATAAAGTGTGAAGATTTAATTTTGATATGGACATATATCACTTCCCTAATAATACTCTTATAATTTATTACACCTGTCTTACTTTAATCTCTTAATCCTGTTATCTTTGTAAGCTGAGAATGTACACCACCTCAGGACCACTATAATTGTGTTAACTGTACAAATTCATTGTAAAACATGTGTTTGAACAATATGAAATCAGTGCACCTTGAAAAAGAACAGAATAACAGTGATTTTTAAGGTACAAGGGAAGACAACCATAAGGTCTTACTGCCTGCTGGGTCGGGCAAAAAGAGCTTTAGTTTTCTTCTTGCAGAGAGCCTACAAACGGACATGCAAGTAGGAGAGATATTATTAAACTCTTTTCCTAACAAGGAATATTAATTTTAAGACCCTAGGAAAAGAATTGCATTCCTGCGGGGAGGTCTATAAATGGCTGCTCTGGGAGTGTCTGTCTTATGTAGTTGAGATAAGGACTGAAATATGCCCTGGTTTCCTGCAGTAACCTCAGGCTTATTAGGGTGGGGAAAAAACCCAGCCCTGGTAAATTTGAGGTCAGACCAGTTCTCTGCTCTCAAACCCTGTTTTCTGTTGTTTAAAATGTTTATCAAGACAATACGTGCACAGCTGAACATAAACCCTTATCAGTAGTTCTGTTTTGCCTTTTGTCCTGTTTCCTCAGTAGCATGTGATCTTTGTTCTCCTTTTTGCCCTTTGAAGCATGTGATCTTGTGACTTACTCCCTGTTCTTGCACCCCCTCCCCTTTTGAAATCCTTAATAAAACCTACTAGTTTTGTGACTCATGTGGGCATCATGGTCCTACTGATATGTGATGTCACCCCCAGCGGCCCAGCTGTAAAATTCCTCTCTTTGTACTCTTTCTCTTTATTTCTCAGCTGGTCGACACTTACGGAAAATAGAAAGAACCTATGTTGAAGTATTGGGGGGCAGGTTCCCCTGATAGATACTTTTTTGTGAAAACCATAAACCACATGACTGGTGCATGACAAAACAATGGAGTCCATCCCGCAAATATTTCAGAACTTCCTAGCTAGGTGGGGATTTGGGGAGCAAAGAAGCTCACAGATGTGTGTTCTTGCCAAGCATATTGCAGACAGGTGCTAGGGATGGCCAAGCCCTCAGGGACTTGAGATACTTGGCCAGTGTTTCCCAAAATGTGTTCCACGGAACTGTTCCATACATTGCTTCTTAAAAACGAGTGCAACTGTCAAAAGATATAAACTTCTTTGGGATGTTTACAATGAACATTAATGTTTTCAGCATTCTTGCCCATTTACTTTGTTTAAGCCAGCATTTTCCAAACATTTGACCCCAGACACATCCTGCCCCCACACCTACTCTTTAACATGTTTCCATCCATCAGTGCTAATTGGTTCCCTACAAAGTGGATTTTGATTCTGTGGGGAATCTGGGGAATAAGCTTATTCCTTCTTGGGTTTAAATTAGAGACATCCACTGTTGAAGGAGCTCCACACTGAATTTTCTTCTCCCTTTGAGAATGTTCATCACTTAAAGTCTATTCTTTCAGTGTTTTGATAGTACATCTCAAATGATTTTTCCCTTGAAAGCCCAGTACAATTTGATGGTGACCATCTTTTTTTTTTTTTTTTTTGAAATGGAGTCTCGCTTAGTCACCCAGGCGGAAGTGCAATGGTGTGATCTCAGCTCACTGCAGCCTCCACCTCCCAGGTTCAAGCAATTCTACCACCTCAGCCTCCTGAGTAGCTGGGATTACAGACGCCTGCCACCATGCCTGGCTCATTTTTGTGTTTTTGTAGAGATGGGGTTTCACCACTTTGGCCAGGCTGGTCTCGAACTCCTGACCTCAGGTCGGCCCACCTTGGCCTCCCAAAGTGCTGGGATTACAGGTGTGAGCCACCTTGCCTGGCCATATTTTAAAAGAGGATAGAGAATGCCACCTAGGGTCTCCTGCCATTCTCTTGTTCTCAGGCCAGAAGTGATCCATGTTGTTTGAACTCTTCACCACTCTTCTTTGTGACTGTGCTGAGCTCCAGGGTGTCAGAGCTGCAGAGCTTGAGTTCTACCTGGGGTCTTGCTCAAATCCCTCCTGCCTCTAGGAACCCAGCAGGCCCATCTGAAGTGACCCTACATGACCTGGGGTGGGGGTGTGCCAGGAGTCAGCCCTCTCAGGGGCCACATACCCATTGTTGATGGGAGATGACATTTTCTTTTTTCTTTTCTTTTTTTTTTTTGAGATGGAGTCTCGCTCTGTCGCCCGGACTGGAGTGCAGTGGCCGGATCTCAGCTCACTGCAAGCTCCGCCTCCCGGGTTTATGCCATTCTCCTGCCTCAGCCTCCTGAGTAGCTGGGACTACAGGCGCCCGCCACCTCGCCTGGCTAGTTTTTGTATTTTTAGTAGAGACGGGGTTTCACTGTGTTAGCCAGGATGGTCTCGATCTCCTGACCTCGTGATCCGCCCGTCTCGGCCTCCCAAAGCGCTGGGATTACAGGCTTGAGCCATCGCGCCCAGCCAACATTTTCTTTTGTTCCCCAAACATCCTGCCAGAGGCCATGCCCCTCTCTTGAGATTTTCTCTGAGTTGGAGACTGAAGCAGAGAGTTGAGGACCTCAAGGCACAGAGGGTGTCTCTGGCTGCCAGAGCAAGCTGAGTCACATTAACATTCCCAGTGGGTGTCAGAAGGGTGGGATCCACTCAGGTCCATACTGCAAGGAAGTTTCTCCATCACTCCCACCCCATCTCCCTCCAAGGCTGGAGTGCAGTGACTATTCACAGGTATAATTATAATGTACTATGTAGCCCTGAAGTCTTCCTCTCTACCTCTCCCACCCAACTCCATTCCAGGAAGCTTTGTCTCTCCCAAGTTGACCCTTTCACCAGGGCCACCAAGTCTGCTGGGAGGACTCTGGCGCTGAGAGGTGCCTGCCGCTCACAGGGCCCTGTCTGCCACCATACTGTGATGGCTGGGGAGGGTAGAGGGTAGAAGGCAGAGGGCTACTGGCCTCACAGATGCTCCCACAGGTTTGATGTCCTTTGCTGAGGTCATCACCCTCCTGCGATTTAATGAGGCTGAAGTCAGAGAAAACCCAAATACGCCAGAGGGGCTGCCTCTTCCCCAAACCTGCCAATTTTGGGGAGGTTTTTTCAGGGAGGATTAACATCCTTCCCTTCTCTTCCCCTTTAATATA
>NC_045447.1:6201342-6202756 GCF_002776525.5 Piliocolobus tephrosceles
TTTAATTAAAGAAATGCATGTACATAGTTTAAAAAATCATGTAGCCCTATAAGGTTTAGTCTAAAAATAGCCCTACTCACTGGTGCTGATCCCCTTGTCCCAGAGGCAGCCACCTTCAACTCTTTCAGCTTTATCTTGATGTTTCAGCTTTAAGCATCATATAATTGACTACCTGCTATAGAAAATGAGGATTTAGCTCTTAAACACAGGCACACACACACTTATCTTCTCATCTCACCACCCCAAGATCACAGGTTCTGTTTAAATCAATATTCAGTGTTTACTGTCCTATGACTTGGGAAAATATTGTATGCCACAGACTACCCAATGCACTGTGATTGCATTTTTTGGTACGATTTCATTTTTCTCTGAGTTAGTAATTTTGGTGGGTTTTTATATTTTCAATGTGGTTGCTAATTTATCTCTGTCACAACTCTAAAGTTCTTGTTAATATAATTAAAATTTCAAAACCTATCAGTTCTCTGTCTTGCTTTGAGCCCTCCATCCTGGGCTGCAATCAGGCTGGTTGCTGTGCTGGGCCCTGTGCACACCTGTGGTCTGGGATCTCTCTGATAATGTTTGCCTCTCTCTTCTGTTGCATCCCCTGTTTCCTGGATTCCCTGTTTTCCACTTTCTTGGTTTACTCTCTCATATTGATGGAGCACATCCTCTAGTAGCTTCTTGAGAAAGGAGGCATGGAAGGAAAATTCAGTGAGACCAGGCATGTTTGAAATGTACTTAGTCCACACTTACACTTGATTGATAAAATTATCAGCTAGAGGCTGGGTGCAATGGCTCACACCTGTAATCCTAGAACTTTGAGAGGCTAAGATGGGAGGATAACTTGAGTCCAGGAGTTCAAGTCCAGCCTGGGCAACATAGGGAGACCCTATCTCTAAAAGAAAAAAATTATCAGCTGGGCATGGTGGTACATGCTTTTAGTCCCAGCTACTTGAGAGGTTATGGTGGAAGGATAACTTGAGGCCAGGAGTTCAAGCCTGACTAGTGCACTACAGTCGTGCCTGTGAAGAGTCACTGCACTCCAGCCTTGGTAACATAGCAAGGTCCTGTTTCTAAAAACGAAATAAGATTATCAATAAGTTCTCGGTTGGAAATATTTTTCCTCAAGATTATGAAGTCCTGTGCCTTCTTCCAGTTTCCAGTGATGATGTTAAAAAGTCCAATGCCTGCAGGCAGATCACCTGAGGTCAGGAGTTCAAGACCAGCTTGGCCAACAAGGCAAAACACCATCTCTACTAAAAATATAAAAATTAGCTGGGCATGGTGGCGCATGCCTGTAGTCCTAGCTACTTGGGAAGCTGAGACAGGAGAATTACTTGAACTTGAGAGGCGGAGGTTGCAGTGAGCCAAGATTGCACCACTGCACTCCAGTTTGGGCAACAGAGCGAGACTC
>NC_045447.1:6202856-6317145 GCF_002776525.5 Piliocolobus tephrosceles
AAAAAAAAAAAAAAAAAAAAAAAAAAAAAAAGCCCAGTGCCTGATCCTTGATCCTTTGTGTATGACATTTGTGTATGACATTCCGTCTTTGGAAGCTTTTGACATGCTTTTGCACTGGGCACTCTGAAGGCTCTTTAAATCTGAAAATGTTTGCCCTAAAGTTTTGGGAAATTGTCATGTATTATTTTCTTTGATAATTCCTGCCCCTCTATTTTCTCTCTTTTTTTTTTTTTCCTGGAATTCCTCCTTTCGGATATTGAACTTCCCAGACTGTTGTAGAGAGAATAATGGCCCCCTACAGATTTCCACATCCTAATCCCCAGAACCTGTGAATACGTTACCTGACAGGTGAAAGGAACTTGGTAGACGTGATTTCACTAAGGATCTTAAGAAGAAGAGAGGAGATTAAGCTGGGCTTAATGAAACAGCAAGGATTTTTTTTTTTTTTTTTTTTTTTTTTGAGACAAAGTCTTGCTTTGTCACCCAAGCTGGAGTGCAGTAGTGCAATCACAGCTCTCTGCAGCCTCAGACTCCAGGGTAGTTGGGACCACCAATGTATGCCACCACACCAGGCTAATTTTTAATTTTTTATAGAGATGGGGTCTTGTCATGTTGCCCAGGGTTCTCTTGAACTCCTGGCATCATGTGATCCTCCCACCTCAGCCTCCCAAAGTGCTGGGATTACAGGTGTGGACCATTGTTTCTGGCTGCAAGGATTCTTATAAAAGGAAATCAGGAGGGTCAAAGTCAGAAAAAGGAGGTATGACCATGAAAGCAGATGTTGGAGTGATGTGCTTTGAAGGTGGAGGAAGGGGCTGCAAGCCAAGGGATTCTGGTAGCCTCTAGAAGCTGGTAAAGGTGAGGAAACAGATTCTTGCTTTGAGTCTCCAAAAAAGAACCCAGCCCTGCCAACACCTTGCTCTTTGCCAAATTAGACTCATTTCAGACTTATGACCTCCAGAACTGCAAGATAGTATTAATGTTTATTATTATTATTATTATTATTATTATTTAAGACAGAGTCTTGCTCTGTCACCCAGGCTGGAGTGCAGTGGCATGACCTCGGCTCATTGCAACTTCCACCTTCTGGGTTCAAGTGATTCTCCTGCTTCAGCCTCCTGAGTGGCTAGGATTACATGCAAGCGCCACCATGCCTGGCTAATTTTTTTTTTTAACTGTGCTTTAAGTTCTAGGGTACATGTGCACAACATGCAGGTTTGTTACATAGGTATATATGTGCCATGTTGGTTTGCTGCACCCATTAACTCGTCATTTACATTAGGTATATCTCCTAACGCTATCCCTCCCCCCCCCCCTCACCCCATGACAGGCCCTGGTGTGTGATGTTCCCCACCCTGTGTCCAAGTGTTCTCATTGTTCAATTTCCACCTATGAGTAAGAACATGTGGTATTTGGTTTTCTGTCCTTGTGATAGTTTGCTCAGAATGATGGTTTCCAGCTTCATCCATGTCCCTGCAAAGGACATGAACTCATCCTTTTTTATGGCTGCATAGTATTCCATGGTGTATATGTGCCACATTTTCTTAATCCAGTCTATCATTAATGGACATTTGCGTTGGTTCCAAGTCTTTGCTATTGTGAATAGTGCCACAATAAACATATGTGTGCATGTGTCTTTATAGTAGCATGATTTATAATCCTTTGGGTATATACCTGGTAATGAGATCGCTGGGTCAAATGGTATTTCTAGTTCTAGACCCTTGAGGAATCATCACACTGTCTTCCACAATGGTTGAACTAGTTTACAGTCCCACCAACAGTGTAAAAGCGTTCCTATTTCTCCACATCCTCTCCAGCATCTGTTGTTTCCTGACTTTTTAATGATCGCCATTCTAACTGGTGTGAGATGCCCAGCTACTTTTTGTGTTTTTAGTAGAGACGGGGTTTTGCCATGTTGGCCAGGCTGGTCTCGAACTCCTGACTTCAGGTAATCCGCCAACCACGGCCTCCCAAAGTGCTAGGATTACAGGCATGAGCCACTGCACCCGACCTATATATGTTATTTTAAGTCACTAAGTTTGCAGCAATTTGTGACAGCAACTATAGGAAATGCATACAGGAACTAACAGGCACCTACTGTGTGGCAGGCACCGGACCACAGTCTACATTCCTTCTTTGCTGAAACTTTCTGGAGCCTTCTGATCTGGGTGAGCCTCACTTTGCAAATTCACCCTCATTGCATTCACCATAATTCTGATTAAATCATCAGGGATTTTTATTCATTCATGTCTCTCTACCCACTAGACCATGGGCTCTACGAGGCCTGCGATTATGGGTTTGTTCGTTTTATTCACCACTGTGTCCTATGGATGTTAATAAATATGTGGTGGGTGAATGACTAAATGAATCAAAGGGATTATCCCTGGTAGTCCTCACAGCAACCCTGGGAAGTAGGAACCATTACTCATTTCACAGGTGAGGAACTGAGACACAAATGAGGTCCCATCACTTCTCTAAGGATGCACAGATTAGAAAGGGTAGAGCCAGGATTTGCGCCCAGCATTGTTTGCTGGGGCCTTCAGTCCATGAGCTTAGCTGCTAAGCTAAAGATGTCCCTCCAGACTGTCTGCCTCTGCCTCCCTGACTGTCCCCAGCCCCCAGCCTTTGCTGACTTCTGCCCAGAGACCTGACACTCTTGAGGAAGGAGCATCTTAATTAGGCCATCCTGCAGCTGTTCAGGGAGCTGCTTGGTCCCCCATGGAGGCGGAGATTTCTGTGACAAGTCCCGCACATAGCTGGGCTGGGGGCTAGAAGCGACAGGATTTGTCATGTAGGTTTGGGATCCTTGGGAACGGGCAGTGTTCCAGAACCATAGTGTCATCATCGTTATTATTGTTTTATCTAATCTGTTCTGGAGAACAAGCATTTTGAAATTGGGCAAAAATATAGCCTAATATATTTAAACATATATATTTTTATTTTTATATAATTTAAAAATAAACGCATTGATGTACATTTTCCAAGTGCCTGCCTGCTGAATTCCTAATGTAATACAACATGACTCAGAGCTAAATTTAAAGAGAGAAGCACATATGTTTAAAGCAGGCACCAACTTTCAATCTGAGGAGAAACAGAGTCAAAAGTATTTTTTTTTAGCGTGTGAGTGGACTGAGTGCAAAGAGAATTATCTCCAAGCCATCTGGGAAGTCTGGTGTTTTTCAATGCCTTCACAACTCTAATTTTAAGCCGTTATTTGGCCTTTAAATAACAATATCTTTTCCTTCCATTGGAATTTGCACCACATCCGCATTTATTGCGCTATCGACTCCAAAAAGACCTGTCTTTGAGAGCGAAAAGAGCAAAAGTTATTGAACGTATTACTCTGCAGATTGGCTCTGGGAAAAAAACAGCAGTCTGATATTTTGCAAATGAAGTTTGACATATTCTGGGATGGCATATTGCACTCACCAAAACAAGCTGGTTGTGCCCGGAGGGGAAAGCTTAATTAAAACCCCCTTAACAGCACACAGCTCCAGGAAGAAGACTCAGGGTGTACTATAAACGACCTTCAACTCGTTCCGCAGGGTTCTCCTTCCCCGAGGAGATTCCCAAAGTCACAAAAACGGTCTTGATTTTTGCCCAGAAGAAAGACACCACAATATGATCACAGAATCTTAGCTCTGAGGGGGTTCTGATCCAACTTACCAACCAATGCAGGGATCTCCTGCCTAGAATCCCAGATGAATGTCCTTTTAATGTCTACTTGGGTACCTTTAGTCATAGGGAACTCACTGCCTTTCCAACTGTAGGAAGTCCTCTGCAATATTAGGCTGAAATCTTCCTCCCTACAGCTTTCCTGCAACGGGTTCTTGTTATTGCCACAAGATAACCTAGAAGGAATCTTCTCTTGGGCTGACAGGAAGGTGAGTTGAAGGTCACCACCATGATCTTTCTCCTGCTTCAAGCTAAGCACACCCAGCACCTCTAAGGCAGGAACATGAAGACTTGGCAGGATCTCTCCAGTAGCAAGGATGATAACTTTTTGGGAAACTTGTCCATAGTGGATAGGACAGAGAGACAAAGGGGATGTCTTGAGCCTCCATAAAGCCAGATTTGGCCAATGTATTTCTTTGTTTTTGTTTTCGTTTGAATCCCAAGCCTTTTCTTCCCTCTACAACCTCTATGTATGTTCCTCGGAAGCGTGGACTTTGTTGAAAACCAGATTCTGATTAGTAGAGATGTTCTCAAAGGGAATGGCCTACAGAACACACCATCCTGTCAAGAGGTCCCTCAGACATTCTTCTGCCATAAGAAGACACGCCAACAAGATTGGGAGACCCAACGTGAGCTGGCTCCAACAAAGACTTTTTGGAATGTGCACGTACATCCTCCATATGTGGCCCAAGAGTTCTTTTGCTCTGCAGTAGATGTTCAAGGTCAACTGCAAGGTCCAATGAGACCCCGCCTCCCTCACCTCTCTGATCTCAGCTCTCATCCACCTTCTCCCTTTCCTTTTGTGTTCCAGCCACTCTGGCCTCCTTGCTACTCCCCCGAAGGACTCTGGGTTTTTGTTGTTTGGGTTTTTTTTTTTTTTTTTTTTTTTTTGGCGGGGGGGACAGGGTCTCACTCTGGTGCCCAGGCTGGAGTGCAGTGGTGTGATCACAGCTCGCTGCAGCCTTGACCTCCTGGGGTCAAGCAATCCTCCCACCTCAGCCTCCCTAGCAGCTGGGACTACAGGTGCACACCACCATGCCCAACTAATTTTTTATTTTTTGTAGAGACGGGAGTCCAGGCTGGTCTTGAACTCCTGGGTTCAAGCAATCCTCCTGCCTCAGCTTCCCAACGTGCTGGGATTACAGGCATGAGCCTCCATGCCTAGCCTCCCCCAGGACTTTGCACCTGCTGTTCTTCCTTTTTAGAATGTCCTTCCCACAGATATCCTCACAGCCTCATCGATTCCTGATTGCACACAGGTGACTACTCAAAAATCTCCTTATCTATCAAAATGGCACCTCTGCATCACTCTGTCCATTCATCCTGCTTCATTCTCTTCTTAACGCATCTCACCACTTTCCACAACTAAAATGTCAGTTTCATAAAGCAGGGACTTTATTTCACTATGTATCCTGCTGTGTTCCCTAGGCCTAGCTTGTGCCTGGCATGGAGTATTCCATTAATCAATGTTTGCTCTATTTCTTATGTTTGCAGATCAGTTTGTGGACTCTCAGAACGTCCTGCAGACAGACTTGAGAATGACTGGGTTAGCTTTCGTGCTATGTCCTTCCTGAGCCCTCTCTAACCCTTTAGATAAAGTGACTCTCCTTTCTTTGTGTTCTCCTCAGACCCAGTGGTCACTATGGAGGTGGCCTTAACCTCACAGCAACTTGAGTTTTAGTAACTTGTATTCGTATTTCTTGTTAGGAACAATTCCCAGAGAGCAATCACTCACCCAGATGTCAGCAGGTGCTCATGAAACACAAGGTATAAAAACGAATGACGTCCTCCTCCTCCCTCTGTTCTTTTTAATGGAAAGGTTTTGGAAATATTTAGGTTGAAATATATATTTTTTTCATGATGAAAGCCTTTCATACCTAGTCAATTGGGAGTGCTGGTGAGCAGTGGGGTTGAGGTGCAATGTGATTAGTATCTCAAATAACTTTTACTATCTGCTCAATTATGTCCACTCTGTCAGGTGTCATTTAGAATTCATTTTTTTAAAAAGTCCTCTCACAACTCAACAGATGAATAGCCCAAAAAGATGAATAACCCAATTAAAAACAGACAAAGGATTTGAAAAGACATTTCTCCAAAGAAGATACATAAATGGCCAATAAGCACAAGAAAAGATACTCGGCATCATTAGTTGTGATGGTTAATATTAAGTGTCAACTTGATTGAATTGAATTGAAGGATGCAAAGTATTGTTTCTGGGTATTGCCAGAGGAGATTAACACTTGAGTCAGTGGACTGGGAGAGGCAGATCCACCCTCCAACTGTGGGGGTACCATCCAATCGGCTGCCAGCATGGCTAGAAAAAGCAGGCAGAACAGAATAGAGAACCCAGAAATAAACCCAAAAACGTACAGCCAACTGATCTTCAACAAAGCAAACAAAAACATAAAGTGAGGAAAGACACCATATCCAACAAATGGTGCTGGGATAATTGGCAAAGCCACATGGGGGAGAGTAAAACTGGATCCTCATGTCTTACTTTATACAAAAATCAACTCAAGATGGATCAAGGGCTTAAATCTAAGACCTGAAACTATAAAAATTCTAGAAGATAACATTGGAAAAACCCTTTTAGACATTGGCTTAGGCAAAGACTTCATGACCAAGAACCCAAAAGCAAATGCAACAAGAACAAAGATAAATAGGTGGGACTTAATTAAACTAAAGAGCCCCTGCACAGTCAGCAGAGTAAACAGACAACCCACAGAGTGGGAGAAAATCTTCACAATCTATACCTCCAACAAAGGACTAATATCCAGAATCTACAAGGAACTCAAACAAAGTAGCAAGTAAAAAGCAAACAGTCCCATCAAAAAGTGGGCTCAGGACATGAATAGACAGTTCTCAAAAGAAGATATGCAAATGGCTAACAAACATATGAAAAAGTGCTCAACATCACTAATGATCAGGGAAATGCAAATCAAAACCACAATGCGATACCACATTACTCCTGCAAAAATGGCCATAATAAAAAAAATTTAAGAAAACTAGAGGTTGGTGTGGATGTGGTGAAAAGGGAATACTTCTGCACTGCTGATGGGAATGTAAACTAGTACAACCACTGTGGAAAACAGTGTGGAGATTCCTTAAAGAACTGAAAGTAGAACTACTGTTTTATCCAGCAATCCCAGCAATCCCACTACTGGGTATCTACCCAGAGGAAAATAAGTCATTATACAAAAAAGATACTTGCACACACGTTTATAGCAGCATAATTCGCAATTGCCAGGATATGGAACTAGCCCAAATGCCCGTCAATCAATGAGTAGATAAAGAAATTGTTATATATTGTTATATTGCTAAATATATACATATAAAATTGTGATGGAATATTACTCAGCCATAAAAAGGAATGACTTAATGGCATTTGCAGTAACCTGTATGGAACTAGAAACTATTGTTCTAAGTGAAGTAACTCAGGAATGGAAAACCAAATATCATATGTTCTCACTCCTAAGCTATGAGGATCCAAATGCATAAGAATGATACATTGGATTTGGGGACTTGGAGAAAAGGATGGGAGGGGAGTGAGAGATAAAAAACTACAAATTGGGGGCCAGGCACAGTGGCTCACGCCTGTAATTTCAGCACTTTGGGAGGCCAAGGTGGGTGAATCACGAGGTCAGGAGATCCAGACCATCCTGGCTAACACGGTGAAACCCGTCTCTACTAAAAACACAAAAAATTAGCTGGACATGGTGGTGGACACCTGCAGTCCCAGCTATTTGGGAGGCTGAGGCAGGAGAATAGTGTGAACCCAGGAGGCGGAGCTTGCAGTGAGCCGAGATCGCACCACTGCACTCCAGCCTGGGTGACAGAGCAAGACTCTGTCTCAAAAACAAAAACTAAAACTAAAACAAAAAAAAACTACAAATTGGGTTCAGTGAATACTGCTCGGGTGATGGGTGCACCAAAATCTCACAAATCACCACTGAAGAACTTACTCATATAACCAAATACCACCCGTTCCCCAAAACGCTATGGAAATTTTTTTTTTTTTTTTTTTTTTTTGAGACAGAGTCTCGCTCTGTCGCCAGGGCTGGAGTGCAGTGGCCGGATCTCAGCTCACTGCAAGCTCTGCCTCCCGGGTTCACGCCATTCTCCTGCCTCAGCCTCCCGAGTAGCTGGGACTACAGGCGCCCGCCACCTCGCCCGGCTAGTTTTTTGGATTTTTTAGTAGAGACGGGGTTTCACCGTGTTAGCCAGGATGGTCTCGATCTCCTGACCTCGTGATCCGCCCGTCTCGGCCTCCCAAAGTGCTGGGATTACAGGCTTGAGCCACCTTGCCCGGCCGAAAAATTTTTTAAAAAGAAAGCAGGTAGAAGAAGGTGGAATGAGCAGACTTGCTGAGTCTTCTGGCCTTCATCTTTCTCCTGTGCTGGGTGCTTCCTACTCTCCAACATCAGACTCAAAGTTCTTCACCTTTTGGGCTCTTAGCCTTATGGCTGTGGTTTGCCAGGGGCTCTCTGGTCTTCAGCCACAGAATGAACGCTGCACTTTTGGCTTCCCTACTTTTAAGGTTTCGGGACTTGGGCTGAGCCACTACTGGCATTCTTGCTCCTCAGTTTGCAGATGGCCTATCGTGGGACTTCACCTTGTGATCATGTGAGTCAATTCTCCTTAATAAACTCCCTTTCATATATACATCTATCCTATTAGTTTTGTCCCTCTAGAGAACACTGACTAATACATTAGTCATTAGAGAAATGAAAATCAAAACCACAATGAGATTCCAGTACACATACAGACAAAGATGGCTATAACCAAAAAAGCAGATGATAAAAAGTGTCTATGAGGATTTGGGGAAGTAAGAACCCTCATACATTGCTGGTGGGAATGAAAAATGGTGCAGCACTGTGCAAAACAGTTTGGCAGTTTCTCAGAAATCTAAGCAGAGTTACCACATGACCCAGCAATTCCACTCCTAGATAAATATCCAAGAGAATTGGAAACATATGTCCACACAATAACTTATACCCAAATGTTCATAGCAGCATTATTCATAATAGTCAAAAAATTGGAAACTACCCAAATGCCCATCAACTGTTGAATGGCAAAACAAAATGTGGTCCATCCACTCCTTTTGTCCATAAAAACGAATGAAGCTCTGATACATGTTACAACCTGGATGAAACTTTTAAAATCCCATTATTTTAAGTAAAAGAAGCCAGACACAGAAGACCACATATTGTATGATTCCATTTACATGAATTTCGCAGAATGGGCAAATCCATAGAGACCGAAAGTGGTTTCCACAGACTGAGAGGGACAGAAAGTGTTCTGGAATTGGATAATGGTGATGGTTGCTCAACTTTGTGGATATATAAAGCATGCACATTTTAAAAGGGTAAATTTTATGGTATGTAAATTATAGCTCAATGTAGCTGTTATTTTTCTGAAAAATTAGTCTTCACCTTTGAGTAATTAAACAACTGATAAAAGTGATTACCATAGGTAGCTTTTACATATTTGCATCTATTATGAAAGCACACACACACACACACAAGTCAAGCAGTTGAATAGAATCAACTACCATTTTGGCAGACTTCAACTATCTCCTCCCCGTACAAATAACACAAGACACCAATGTTTTGGGCAAAGATAAAAACAGAAGTCATTTTCTGGTTGATATGATGCAGAGGAAGTAAAGTGACTGCTGGTAGCATCATGTTATCTTCATCCCTTCCAGCAATGACCATCATAGTGAATAGTGGACAGGTTGGTGTCCAAGAGTCCACATAGCCTGTTTGTTTCTACCAGGCAGTCACCATAACCAACAAATTCCTGAGCGGGGCATGGTGGCACACACCTGTGTCCCAGCTACTTGGGGGCTGAGTTGGGAGGATCTCTTGAGCCCAGGAGGTCGAGGTTGTAGTGAGCTATGATCATGCCACTGCACTCCTGGGCAACAGAGGGAGACCTCATTTCTAACAACAAAATATGGAACCAACAAATTCCCAAAATAACAACTTAGAATCTGAAAAACTCAAGGCATGTGAGTACCTACATAATGTCCCTAAAAACAAAAATAAAGAATCAAAAAAGTCTAAACTCATTATGGAAGCTATCAAACTATCAAACCTAAGTAGAGTGAATAGTAGAATGAATCCCAGTTTCAATAATTCTCAGGTGACAGCCAATCTGGTTTCACCTTCCCCCATCTACCTTTGCTCCTCCATATAACATATAATCTTATCCGTCAATATCTCAGTATGTACTTCTGAAAGAGGACTCCAAAAACACACACATGGCTGGGCATGGTAATCCTAGGCATCCTAGGCATAGGAAGCCGAGGCAGGTAGATTGCTTGATCTCAGAAGTTTGAGACCAGACTGGGCAACAGTGCAAAACCCTGTCTCTACAAAAAATACAAAAATTATCCTGATGTGGTGGCACACGCCTGTACTCCCAGCTACTTGGGAAGCTGAGGTGGGAGGATCACTTGAGCCTGCGAGACAGAGGTTGCAGTGAGCCGTGATCAAGCCACTGCACTCTACCCTGGGTGGCAGAGTGAGACCCTGTCTCAAAAACAAAAAACCCACACACATACAAAACATATTCAGGTTTCCCTTATTATCTTACAAACTTTAAAAAAAAAGTTTATATAATGTCCTTTTTATTATTATCTCTATTCTCCATGGAAACATGAATAGCAATTGCCACTATTTACAAAAGCAGCTGTTGTGTGCCAGACAGTTTACTGGGGGCTTTCCACATATTTCCCAATAAAATCCTTGCATCAACCATAGAAGTTGGTCATTATCACCCACCCATCCACCATCTCCCAACTCAAGGAGTTTGAGTGTCCCAGCCAAGGTTCAAAGACGGGTCAGGCTGGCTGACCTAATCTCTGTTTCCCACTCTTGGTTCTCCCATGCCCATCTTTACTATAGGACTGAGCTGTCCAATAGTCTAGATACTAGTTACGTGTGACACAGTAGTTAAAGGGTAGCTAATGCCCAATTTGACGTGTGCTGTAAGATCCACAGAGAATTCAAAGACTTAGTATAAAAAAAGAATGTAAACTATCTCATTAGTAATTTTTATATTGATTGCAGATTAAAGTAACTTTTGGATATATTGGGTTAAATAAAATATATTATTAAAATTAATTCTCGTGTGTATTAGTCCCTTCTCATGCTGCTAATAAAGACATACCCGAGACTGGGTAATTTATAAAGGAAAGAGGTTTAATAGACTCACAGTTCCACATGGCTGGGGAGGCCTCACAATCACAGCAGAAGGTGAAGGAAGACCAAAGTCACATCTTACATGGCAGGAAGCGAGAGCCACTTAGCATAATGTCTTCAAGGTCCATCCATGCTGTAGCATGTGTCAGATTTCCTTTATCCTTAAGAGTGAATAATACTTCATTGTGTGGCTAGACCACATTTTGTTTACTCATTCAGTGGGCACTTGGGTGGCTTAGACCTTTTGGCTGCTGTGAATGACACTGCTGTGAACATCGGCATACAAATATCTCTTTGAGACCCTGCTTTCAATTCTTTGGGT
The DNA here is from genome assembly GCF_002776525.5 of Piliocolobus tephrosceles. Classification (NCBI taxonomy): domain Eukaryota; kingdom Metazoa; phylum Chordata; class Mammalia; order Primates; family Cercopithecidae; genus Piliocolobus; species Piliocolobus tephrosceles. The sequence goes on from NC_045447.1 coordinate 6,214,062, forward strand.
ATATATCCAGAAGTGGAATTGCTAGATCATATGGCAATTCTATTTTTAAGTTTTTGAAGAACTGCCATACTGTTTTCCACAGTGGCTGTACCATTTTACATTCCTATCAATAGTGCACACAGTTCCAATTTCTCCACATCCTTGCCAACACTTGCTACTCTCTGTTGGTTTTTGTTTTTGTTTTTTGAGATGAAGTCTCACTCTTGTCACCCTGGCTGGAGTGCAGTAGTGTGATCTTGGCTCACTGCAACCTCCGCCTCCTGGGTTCAAGCAATTCTCCTGCCTCAGCCTCCCGAGTAGCTGGGACTATAGGTATGTGCCACCACACCTAGCTAATTTTCCACCATGACCGGCTAATATTTTTTTTTTTTTTAGTAGAGATGGGTTTTCACCATGTTGGCCGGGCTAGTCTCAAGCTCCTGACCTCAGGTGATCCACCCACCCCAGCCTCCCAAAGTGTTGGGATTAGAGGCATGAGCCACCGTGCCCAACTGTTTTTGTCTTTGATCATAACCAGCCTAGTGGGTATGAGGCTCTTTACCTTTTTAAACATGACTACTAGAAAACATGTAGCTCACATTCTATTTCTTCTTGCCAGCAGTGCTAATGGAGGCTGGAAAAGAAAGAGAAAACTTGACTTCGTGGCCTCCTGTGCAGATAGAGATGGCCATGTGACATTGTTCTGGCCAGTGAGGCATGAGCATGTCTGCTGGTGCCACCTCTTCTGCTTCCTCCTTCTTCCTGCCTATAATGCATCCTGCAACCATGAAGTGACAGAAATGAGGATGAGGTTAAGGGTGGTGGGGCAGACTGATGAAAGAGGAGACTTGCTGATGAACCCTGGCATTGGCCTCTCATTATGTAGCCCCACACCACTCATCATGCAAGACCATAAGCTCTTCTCCCTTCAGACCACCTGTAGCTTTTTATGTGTTTGTTAGCGTGGCCACGCTTCTATAATGGGATCACTCCTAAAGTGGCAGAGCTGGGACTTGAGCACATGTCTGTCTGTCTGTCTGTCTCCTAAAGCCTCTCCATCTGTATTAGTCTGTTTTCACACTTCTGATAAAGACATACCCAAGTATGGGTAATTTATAAAGAAAAAGAGGTTTGGGGCTGGGCGCGGTGGCTCACGCCTGTAATCCCAGCACTTTGGGAGTCCAAGGCAGGTGGATCACGAGGTCAATAGATTGAGACCATCCTGGCCAACATGGTGAAACCCCATCTCTACTAAAAAGACAAAAATTAGCTGGGCGTGGTGGTACACTCCTGTAGTCCCAGCTACTCAGGAGGCTGAGGCAGGAGAATTGCTTAAACCCGGGAGGCGGAGGTTGCAGTGAGCTGAGATCGTGCTACTGCACCCCAGCCTGGTGACAGAGTGAGACTCCATCTCAAAAAACAGAAAAGAAAAGAAAAGAAAAAGAGGTTTAATGGACTCACAGTTCCACGTGTCTGGGGAGGCTTCACAATCATGGCGGAAGGTGAAAGGCACTTCTTACATGGTGGCAAGCAAAAAGAATGAGAGAATGAGACCAAGTGAAAGGAGAAACCTCTTACAAAACCATCAGATCTCGTGAGGCTTATTCACTACCATGAGAACGGTATGGAGGAAACCACCTCCATGATTCATTTATCTCCCACCAGGTCCCTCCCACAACGTGTGGGAATTATGGGAGCTATAATTATGAGATTTGGGTGGGGACATAGCCAAACCATATCATCATCTCTCTCTCCACCTCTACCACCCACTGCCTCCCAATAATGGACTGGTGATACCAGTGAGGTGAAAACCAGGCTCCTGGCTGTCCTCTGCATGATTACTCCCAAACAGGAAAGGCATTTTCTAGCCAAACGGTGACCATGCATCAATTGCAGGGAATGTCTACTTTACACACACATAGATTTACAAATAAGGATGTCCACCGCTGTATCGTTTAAGGTAGGAAACTTAAGCCATCAGCAATAGGGAATTCAATAAATTCTGCAAAGCCATTGAATAGAATCTTTGATGGTTATTAAAATGATGTTTTGGAAGACTATTTTATGATACAGTATTTAATCTATATTATGAAAGATAGAGGTCTCAAAATAGTATGATTCTAATTTTGTAAAAGAATGTATATTTGGAAATAATCAAAATGTGAAGTGGTAGGATTATGCAAAACTTAATTTTTTTCTTTGTTTTTTTTTTTTGAGATGAAGTCTCTTTCTGTCACCCAGGCTGGAGTGCAGTGGCTTGGTCTCAGCTCACAGCAACCTCTGCTTCCTGGGCTCAAGTGATTCTTCTGCCTCAGCCTCCCAAGTAGCTGGGATTACAGGCTCATACCACCATACCCAGGTAATTTTTCTATTTTCAGTAGAGATGGAGTTTCACCATGTTGGCCAGGCTGGTCTTGAACTCCTGACTTCAGGTGATCCACCCATCTCGGTCTCCCAAAATGTTGGGATTATAGGCGTGAGCCAACACGCCTGGCTTTTTTTTTTTTTTTTCTTTTCTTTTTTTGAGACAGAATCTCACTCTGTTGCCCAGGCTGGAGTGCAGTGGTGCCATCTTGGCTCACTGCAACCTCTGCCTCCCTGGCTCAAGTGAACTTTCCACCTCAGCCTCCCGAGTAGCTGGAACTATAGGTGGGCACCACCGCATCCGGCTAATTTTTGTATTTTTTTCTAGAGACACGGTTTCACCATGTTGCCCAGGCTGGTCTAAACTCAGCTCAAGTGATTTCCCACCTTCACCTCCCAAAATGCCGGGATTACAGGTGTGAGCCACCTCATCTGGCCTTAATTTTCTTATGTAGACTGTTTTTTGGCTTCCCAGATTGCAAAGTAAGCTTGTATTTTGTTATCAGGAAAACAGAAAGCAACACATTAAGAAAAATAAGGCTCCTGAATGGACTGTTGCTTTGTCTGGAATCTCACACGCCCCCTTTATTGTCTTACGGAGAGTTGGGGGAGGGAAAGCTAGAGAGTGTGTTGGGAGGGGTAGGGGAAGCTGCATGGGAGCTCCTGAGACAAAAATCCTAGAGCTGCTGCCGCCCCATGTGCCCTGGCCTTCCCTGGGGCCCTGGAAGCCAGGCATCTGCCCTTTGCACCCAGGTGCTGGGTGAAGACTCCAGGTTTAGTAGCTTCTGATGCTGGCAGACCACTGACCCTCTTGATTAAAATGCACCATCCACATAACTCAGTAATAGAATTAGAAGGCAATTCCTCCCTCAAATGGGCTGCGGTTGAGGCTGCACAAACGACGCGTGTTTTGTTCCACTTTGATTTGGCCTAATGTGTTGGTAAAAGGGTCCGTTCCTGAGATGTCTTGTACTTAATTACGTATGAACATAGCAGAGAGTGGAGGACCCTAACAACATGCCCAGTGGTTGATTAAGTGAGCATCCAAATGGGCAATCAATAATTTACTAAAATATTTAAAATACCTCCTGGCTTCCTGTGATGGGAAGAGTATGGCTCCTGTGTGTCCTTCATTGGCTGTTCTGCAGGTGGAGGTCTCCACTGCCTTTCTGGTCTCTCTGCTTCTGAGTTTGGGTGCATCTGCCCACTTTCTCCAGAGCTGGACAGTGGACTTGCAAAAAGAGGTCTGATCACATGACACTCCTGTTTTAACCATCTATTGCACTTGCCCCAACCCTACTTACAGAGGGAAGCTCAGGATAGACGACAGTTATTCCATTTATTTATTAAATGCCATCCAAGGCCTTTCTGGTTTCTTGCTGCAGGCTCCGCCCCTCCACACTCTAAGCGGCCTCTCACTCTGGAGACTTTGCACTGGCCGGATGGTTCTCCCTTACCTCTACCCCCACTGCACCTGGTCAGCCCCTATGTACCTCGTCAGGTGTGGCTCAAGCTTCCTCTCTCCAGGAGGATGCTCTGACCATCTTCTCTAAGGACGCCACAGTTCTCCATGTATGTCTCTTACCTTGCACTTGAACCTCACTGTGTTTCATGTTCTGATGGTGTCTGCCTCCCCTACCAAGCTGTGGGCGGGTGTCATGAGAACAGGAACATGTTCTACCTAGATCTTCATTTAATCCTTTCATTGGGTGGATACTTCCTAATAAATGAATGAATCAGGAATGCAGGAATCCTGGCATGGTGGTTATGATCAGGGGTGGCGGTTAAGGATTCTCTCCCAGTCCTTGAATTAACAAGTTCCTCTGAATCACCTACCCTTGGATTGTTAGCTACAGAGAGGATTTGCTTTCTTATTCTCTAGCTGCAAGAACTGAGGTCCAGAAGGGTTAATTTATTCGCCTGAGAGATGCCAGTGGAGCCACAGGCCCTAGTCTACGAGGGTCTCCTGACTTCCAGGGTCCGCTTTGTCCCTGGGAGCATGTGGGTCATCGTCCTCATGGTAATCATCGTCAGCATCAGCATTGTGTCAAAATCATGATAGGAAGGAAATAAGAGGAAAAGTTCAGAAAGGACTAAAAGAGGATTCTCTACCATACTTGTTTTAGATTAGTTATAATAAACCTGATTCTAAGCAATCTAAAAATGATGGTTGTTCCGAGCCTTAACCAGGTAAACATGGAAGAACACAAAACCCACTTGAGATATTTTCGGTGATATTTATTGGGCTGTACCATTGACTCCCCAGAGGTTTAGCAAAATGTTGGGCACATTCAATATGTTATCTGTTGAGTGACTCAAACGAATGCCTACTTTGTCCCCAGAACTGGATGCTTTCTTAGTTTAATCCTCAGAGCAACCTGCAAGGTCTTAAGTGTTATGCCACACTGATTACGACATGTGGCTTAGTTACGTTGTGGCTTATCTGAGGCAGATTTGATTTTAAATCTCTCTGGTGACATTCCAACCATCGAATGCATTGCTCTGCATCCAGCGAATCCTTAATAATTATTAATTAATGAGGGTGCCTTCTCAGTCTGAATGCTTAAACCACATGCTCTCTGAATATGATGGGAGTTGCAGCATATTTTAATTAAACACTGACAACTTTAATTCTGATTGCTCATTCTAATACTCCTGAGCTAATAGCACCAAGCTAATGGCTTGTTCGTTTTGGAAGATATTAACAGCGGGGTGCTGCCTTTTACCCAAACATAAGATCGTAATAATTAAAATCTGATATTGCTCGAAACGAACTCCTTTAAAGTAATTTATATCCTACAAACACACACAGATGCAGCCATGTAAGTGTCAACATTCCCAAGAATTTACAACCCCTTAGAGAAACTCTGTCCATTTCTTTCCAAAATGAAAAGTTTTCTGTTGACGTGATAAAAGACTCCTTACTAGGTTCAGGGGAAATGTGTATTTCCACTGATCAATTTCTGAGTTTCCCAGAAGAGGGGAGCCACAGAGAAATCCTGAAAACGAATGGCTGCGGGAGCAAAGTCTATTTGTACTTTATTGCACCAATCAGAGTCTAAACCACTGAATCGGAGAGTGAGACAAAGAAAAATCTTATTGTATGTGTGAGACTGAGCATGAAGGAGAGATGGGATCTGCATATACAAAGAGATGCAATAATTTGGAGAGAGGATCCAAAAAAGCAAATACAACATATTGCATTAATTACTTGCTTCCACCAACTTATACTGAGTACTTACTGAGTACTTATTGAGTCCCAGGCATGGAGACCCAACGGTGTTAGTGCTAGAGTATGATCCTTAATGAGAGGTTCACATTTGGGCTTGGGGAGGAGGTGCTATGAACCCCCTGAAATTGTATATAAAATCTCATGTTTATGGGCACATGTGGGTGAGGGTAGAAACAGATTGGTATTTTTTTTCCCCCCTGGGGACAAAATATACAGCATAAATCACATTTTCTAATCCTTCAAAAGGTAAGTAACTATGATACCTTTTGAATCCCCAAAAGATAAGTAACTATGATAGTAGAATTTGCCTCCTCTACTCTTTCCCTAGAGAGAATGAACAAACCAAAGCAAAAACCAAAACAAGCCAACGAACAAAGATATTTTTATTTACTTTTACTTCCTTTACTTTTGTAAAGTTAAAAAATATTTTCTACCGAACCATAGAACAAAGTCTTACCCCTACATTCCAAAGGCAATAAAAAGGGGCGGTGGCTCATGACTGTAATCCCAGCACTTTGGGAGGCAGAGGCGAGCAGATCACCTGGGGCTGGTAGTTCCAGACAAGCCTGGCCAACATGGTGAACTTCCATCTCTCTAAAAATACAAAAACTAGCCCGGCATGGTGGCATGCCTCTGTAATCCCAGCTACTTGGGAGGCTGAGCAGAGGAACTGATTGACCCTGGGAGCCAGCGGTTGCAGTGAGCTGAGATCGCGCCACTGTACTCCAGACTGGGCGACAGAGCGAGACTCATCTCAAAAAAAAAAAAAAAAAGAAAAGCCACCAAATACAGTGCATTATGGGATACAATTCATTGACAAGCTATTAGCAATAAGGTCATGTCATTAGAGATAATTCGAACTAATAATCCCATTGCTAATCTTTGCTAGACAATTCGAAATAATAATCCCATTGCTAATCTTTGCTTGAGTCTATGTAAAGAATTCTCGGTGGGATGAGAAGCATAAGTCATAAACATCTTCTCCCAACAGCTATGCTTTTCTGAGTATTTATTACTTACCAAGCATTATTTCAAAAGCTTTACCTGCAAGGTGTTATTAAACCTCACAGCTATTTTATGAAGATATGTATTATTACCAGTCCTGTTTTATAGACAAGGAAACAGATTCAGGGAGGTTCAAAAACTTGTTAAACTCCACAGCTAGAAGTTTCCTGCTATCTTCATCCTTTCCCTTAAGAAAAGCTATAAATGACCACACCGTAAGGTGAGCTAGATGTCAGGAAATGGAAGCAACTATATAATCTCAAGACAAAACAGCTTTCTTGCATGAGACAATTAATTAATTTAAATAGTGTTTAATAGTTGGTTTGTCAGGGCCCAGTTTCTTAGCAGAATTCATCTTTGTGTTTCCAGAACTAGAGGAATTGAACCGAGGTGGTGAGGTCAGGTTAGGAGGAAGTGGTGAATTTTTTTGAGACAGAGTCTCGCTCTGTTGCCCAGACTGGAGTGCAATGGCACAATCTCAGCTGGCTGCAACTTCCATCTCCTGGGTTCAAGCGATTCTCCTGCCTCAGCCTTCCGAGTAGCTGGGATTACAGGCACGTGCCACCACACCTGACTAAGTTTTGTGCACGCCCGGCTAAGTTTTGTAAGTTTTAGTAAAGACAGGGTTTCACCATGTTGGCCAGGCTGGTCTCAAACTCCTGACCTCAAGTGATCCGCTCTCCTCAGCCTCCCAAAGTGCTGGGATTACAAGCGTGAGCCACTGTACTTGGCCAGGAAGTGGGGAGTTATTAAGGAGGTGGAATTGAGGTGAACTACCCAATTTCAAATCCTTGTCAGCAGAGCCTGGCTGAACTGAAGATTTTTCTTACCATCTAGATGGTGCTTTAGACTTTCCCTGCATCTTAAAGATGGCTTTTTTTTTTTTTTTTTTTTTTTTGAGACGGAGTTTCACTCTTGTTGCCCAGGTTGGAGTGCAATGGCATGACCTCGGTTCACAGCAACCTCTGCCTCCAGGGTTCAAGCGGTTCTCCTGCCTCAGCCTTCTGAGTAGCTGGGATCACAGGCATGCACCACCACACCTGGTGAATTTTGTATTTTTAGTAGAGATGGGGTTTCTCCATGTTGGTCAGGCTGGTCTCAAACTCCCAACTTCAGGTGATCCTCCTGCCTCGGCCTCCAAAAGTGCTGGGATTACAGGTGTGAGCCACTGCTCCCGGCCTGGATGGCCATTTAAACCAACTTATTTTGACATAATTTCATACTTGCAAGAATAATACAAAGTATTCCTGTATACATTTTACCCAGATTCCGTGTCTGTTGACATTTTACCACATCTGCTTTTTCCTTCTCTCTCTGAATACATTCATTTTATTTTCTTTTTCATGTAGACATAATGATGCTCTTTTTTCTCTTCAGGGTATATTTCCCCTAAAACAAAGACATCCTCTTCCGTAACCACAATACAATGAACAAAATCATGAAATTGTCAATGATATGGTTTGGCTCTGTGTCCCATTCCAATCTCATGTCAAATCGTAGTCCCCAGTGTTGGAGGAGGGGCCTGATAGGAGGTAATTGGATCATGGAGGCGGATGGATCACGGAGGCAGATTTCCCCCTTGCTGTTCTAGCGATAGTGAGTGAGTTCTCACGAGATCTGGTTGTTTAGTTCTCACGAGATCTGGTTGTTTAAAACTGTGTGGCACTTCCTCTTTGTTCACTCTCTACTCATGTAAAATGCGTCTGCTTCCTCTCATCTTAAGCCATAATTGAAAGCATCCTGGGGCCTCTCCAGCCATGGTACCTGTACAACCTGCAGAACCATGAGTCAGTTAGACCTGTTTTCTTTATAAATTGCCTAGTCTCAGGTATTTCTTTATAGCAGTTTAAGAACAGACCAATGCAATCATTGATAAAATACTATTAACTCATCTACAGATCTTACTCGTATTTCACCAATTGTCCCAATCATATCAGCAAAAGAAAATCCTAGCTCACACATTGCACTCGGCTGTCACATCCCTTTGGTGTCTTTTAATCCGGAAGAATTTTTCTTTCTTTTTTTTTTTTTTTTTTTTTTTGAGACGGAAGTCTTGCTCTGTCGCCCAGGCCGGACTGCAGTGGCGCTATCTTGGCTCACTGCAAGCTCCGCCTCCCAGGTTCACGCCATTCTTCTGCCTCGGGCTCCCGAGTAGCTGGGACTACAGGCGCCCGCCACCGTGCCCGGCTAATTTTTTATATTTTTAGTAGAGACGGGGTTTCACCGTGTTAGCCAGGATGGTCTCCATTTCCTGACATTGTGATCCGCCCGCCTCGGCCTCCCAAAGTGCTGGGATTACAGGCGTGAGCCACCGTGCACGGCCTAATCCGGAAGAATTTCTCAGCCTTCTTTGTCTTTCAGGACACAGATATACACACATATATATATATATATATAATTTTTTTTTTTTTTGAGACTGAGTCTCGCTCTTGTTACCCAGGCTGGAGTGCAATGACACAGCAACCTTGGCTCACTGCAATCTCCACTTCCTAGGTTCAAGCAATTTTCCTGCCTTAGCGTCCCGAGTAGTTGGGATTACAGGCGCCCACTACCAAGCCCAGTTAATTTTTTGTATTTTTAGTAGAGATGGGGTTTCACCATGTTGGCCAGGCTGGTCCCGAACTCCTGACTTCAAATGATCCACCCACCTTGGCCTCCCAAAGTGCTGGGATTACAAGTGTGAGCCACTGTGTCTGGCCTGACACAGATATTTCTTGAAAAAGTACAGGTCAGTCAGTTACTTTTGTCATGTTTTTCAGTTTGAGTTCTACTGATGTCCTGATTAGATTCAGGTTATGCACTGCTGGCAAGAATATCACGGAGGTCATGTTGTGCTCTTTCCACTGCATTGTACCAGGAGGTGCACAACATGTCCCATCACTGGTGATGCTGACCTTGGCCTTTTGGTTAAGCTGGTGTCTGCCATGTTTCTCCACTGTGAAGTCACTCTTAAGTCACTATCCATCCCCCCTTATTTTTACGTTAATGAATTGTTTAAAATTTTTGGTAAAATATGCATGACATAAAATCAACCATTTTCACTGTTTTTAAGTGTCCAGTTCTGTGGCATTAAGTACAATCACATCGTTGAACAGCCATCACCACCATCCAGCTGTAAAACTTTTCCAAGTCTGTACTCTTTAAGTACAGACTTAAAGGTGGCCCTTTGCAATATTATGCTGAAATCTTCCTCTCTACAGCTTTCCTACAACTGGTTCTTGTTATTGCCACTAGTTAACCAAGGACGACTCTTGTCTTGGGTTGACATGAAGGTGAGTTGAAGGTGACAATCATGACCTACCTCCTGCTCTTCTATGCTCCAAGCTATGCAACCCCAGCTCCTCTAAGGAAAGAACATGAGGACTTGGGCAGGTTCCCTTTGGTAAAAAGGTAATAAATTTTCAGAAACCTGTCTATAGCCAACAGGACAAAGAGACATTGAATTTTTCCATAAAGCCGGATTTGGCCAAAATGGTTTTGTTTAAATCCCAAACCTTCTCTTTCTTCCACAACCTCTGTGCTATGTATGTTATTTTCAGAGGTGTGTGCTTCACTGTAAACCAGCTACCATTCTACTTTCTGTCTCTAACATTTTGACTACTCTAAGCACCTCTTACAAGTGGAGTCACACAGAATTTTGTCTTTTTGTGACTGACTTATTTCACTTAGCATAATGTCTTCAAGTTTCCTCCAGATAGCATATGTCAGAATTTTCTTGCTTAAGCCTGAAGAATATTTCGTATATGCCAATATCACACTTTGCTTATTCATCAGTTTATGGACACTTGGGTTGCCCCTGCCTTTTGGCTATTTGGTGAATAATGCTGTTATGAACATGTGTACAAGTATTGAGTCCCTGCTTTCACTTCTTTTGGGTATGCGCCCAGAAGTGGAATCTCTGGATCATTATTTTCCTCTTCTTAATTAATAAGCATCTTGGGGGACAATACTTTGAGATTACCTGAAAAACCTGTTATTTTTCTGACACTTTCACCCACTACTGTTAGCATCCATTGATTTCTATCTGAATCAATTATTCTAATGGTTGTCAAAATGACAGTTTTCTAATTCCATCACTCTTTTTTTTTTTTTTTTTTTTTGAGATGGAGTCTCACTCTGTCGCCCAGGCTGGAGTGCAGTGGCCGGATCTCAGCTCACTGCAAGCTCCGCCTCCCGGGTTTATGCCATTCTCCTGCCTCAGCCTCCCGAGTAGCTGGGACTACAGGCGCCCGCCACCTCGCCCGGCTGGTTTTTTTGCATTTTTTAGTAGAGACGGGGTTTCACCGTGTTAGCCAGGATGGTCTCGATCTCCTGACCTCGTGATCCGCCCGTCTCGGCCTCCCAAAGTGCTGGGATTACAGGCTTGAGCCACCGCGCCCTGTCCCATCACTCTTTCTGCGTTTATGAGTTGGCATTCTACTGGAAAGAAGAAACTTCCCTTCTCCACCCTTAATTTATGAATATGGACTCATTTTATTGAATGGGCTAGGCTCCTTTCCTTTTTACACTATTGCTCTGAGCAATTCTTTTCCCTATGATTCCCCAGAATGCAAGTTTGGAGAAATGCGGGAACTTTCTGTATTTCTTTGTTACCATGAAACAAACTGAGAGTGCAACCTAACTTCCCCAAGTTGAGAAAAATCATTTTCCTGCCCACGCATTAGTTTAGCTCAAGGGGAAACCCTTTTTCGAAAGTGCTTTCTGGGTAGCCCCGCGCGAACTGCATTTCCCAGAGGTCTTCGGAGTTACGTCATCAGCGAGCGCGGCTTTTTGCTGGCAAAGCCGGCTTTGGAGAGCTGCTGTGGCGGCGGCAACATGGCGGACGTGATAAATGTCAGTGTGAACCTGGAGGCCTTTTCCCAGGCCATTAGTGCCATCCAGGCTCTGCGCTCCAGCGTGAGCAGGGTGTTCGACTGCCTGAAGGATGGGATGCGGAACAAGGAGACGCTGGAGGGCCGGGAGAAGGCCTTCATTGCGCACTTCCAGGACAACTTACATTCGGTCAACCGGGACCTCAAGTAGGTACCGGCTGCAGGGGCCGGGGTCGGGGACCGGTCCCGCTCCGACCCTGCCCCTACGTCGCTCGAGTCTTCCCAGGCAGGGGCTGTTCTCCATTTCCCTTGATCCCCGTTCTTTCTCTTCGTGCTCTCCAAGCCTCTGTCTGCCTCTCAGGGACACCTTATCACCATGCCCGCTTTCTCGTCTCGCTTCTCCTGGCCTCCTGGTCCTGTTTGTCTCCCGCCACCCTCGACCTCTTCTGTGGCGGTTCCATTCCTGACAAGGAGGCATGCTCTTCCTATGAAGTTCCGCTTCTCTGAGCTTGGCAGGTTTCTCACCTGTAGGCCCTCTGTGCCCCATCACGTCTGATCCGAATGTAGTGATAGTACAGACAGGACCTGATCAGTCCGCTCCAAACCCAAGTGCACCCGATCTGATTAGCCCCAATTCCCTGGCCCTGAATTTGGACTTCATCAGTTCCACCACCACCCACCGGCAACCACGACGAAACAGACCAGGCCTTGAGCTATCTTCCACCTTTCCCCTACCCTCTCCCAAACCACCTGATCAGTTTCCTCACTCCCACTCTTACTGCTCCTGTTCAGTTCCTTCGGCAGTAGAGACTTAATTTTCAATCTCCTAACCATTTTACTTACTTATGCTTAACGCCCCTGCTTCTTAATTTGTAGTCTTTTAGGGTTAAGGATTCCACTTTTCCTAGTCTTTCTTACAAAGCACCTTCTTCACTTGTACTTTACAAGTGTTGTAGGAATTAAATGAGAGGATGTTTGCAAAGGGCCTGGCACATAGTCGGCACTTCTTGATTGCTTGGGTCCTGAACTTGCCTTCTCTTTTATAAGAGAGTCGGTCCTTCCCAGGAAAGTTAGAATTTCAGGATTTTTGCTTTTTACTTCTCAGAACTGACCTGAGTAGGGGAAAGCATTTGGTGAGCTAGTCATCCTTTGATTTCTGGACTGGTTGGATTTTTGTTTTTTCGACTTGGTCTCCTTAGTAACCAGATGGAAAGAGGAGGTAGGATGGAGGAGGAGGTGGAGGAGGTGGCCAAATGATGGGTGCCTTTTTGTTTTCCCCCAAGTAGTTGCCATAAATCACATACCCCTCCTCAACGCCCACATCCGCTTGCTGTTCTCTGGCACAGTGCCGAGCACCAGTTAATACTTTCTCTGCTTCAGGGGATGCACTGGCTATTCTTCCCTACCTTCTATTTTCTTTCCATTTTCTCTGCGAGTTACTTTCCTTTGTAATGTTCAGGATATTATAACCCTTCACCATTTTAAATAGAAACTTTAAGAGTGCTGACATTATCCCTTTGCCATCTTAAATCTTTGTACAGTAGTGCCAAAAAGAAGGTGGCTGATGATTCCAAAATGAATGTGGCATAAGAAGCTTTTCCTAGAGAGTCTTTTGTTGGCAGTTTGGGACTGGCCCCTCAGAACGTACTCCTGGAATGTGCTCTTGTTGGCTCCCTTTCCCAAGCTTCTCGAGGGTTTTCCTGCTAGACTGAAGCGTGTTTGACACAGCCTCCTCGGTGGTGTCTTCCCATTCCGTTTGTTTATTTTATCTCTTCTTTGTTTTGTTAAGTTTTGCCATCTGTGAAGCATCACGTACAAATCTATCCCTATGTGAATGACAAATAATCATCATTTATTCAGGTACTTGCTGTTCTGCCAAGTGTAATGATCTGCACGTGGGTCTGAAAACGCTTAGTGAGAGGCCGTGTTATGTCACATTTCAAAATTCCAGAAAGTCTCGTCCCCACTGCGGAGATGAATTTGAGTTGTTCAATTCTGATTGTGGGAGTCTTATTGATTCTAGTGCCCTTACGTTTTTTTCCTTCTTTGGAATGGCACCAGGAAGCTCTGTTTTAAAGTCAGATAAACTCTCATTTAGGGTTTTGTTTGTTTGTTTGTTTGTTTTTGTTTTTTTTAAGTGTCCCAAATATTTTTTAACCTTTCAAAAACTGTTTCTTCTTAAGGGACTTCTGATGGATGGTTTGAAGAGCAATCTTTGATCCTGGGGGTTGGCTTTACCTTGGAGTGTAAGTGGGCTTAGGTTTATTTGCCTTATCTCTTTGCTTTTCAGTGAGCTGGAACGTCTGAGCAATCTGGTAGGCAAGCCATCTGAGAACCATCCTCTTCATAACAGTGGGCTGTTAAGCCTGGATCCTGTGCAGGACAAAACTCCTCTCTATAGTCAACTCCTTCAAGCATATAAATGGTCAAACAAGGTAAGGGAGACGTAATAAATAGAGCTAATATATGGAAAGCCAAGTTTTCTTATATTCCATAAATGCAGAAAGCAAGAGTAAGTTTTTATTGCTTGTTATGTTCTTGATTCAGCATGGGATTATAGAGTTGGAAGTTGTAGAATTTTTCTGTAATCTATTTTGTAGTCCTTTGAAGTCTTTGGGGATTCATGATGCTCAGGTGATTACATATTAAAAATTCTAACTCAGGTGTATTTAACCTGGAGACCGGGTATAGGGAGCAACTCTCATGAACCCCTTAAAATTATATACAGCATGTTGTGGTATGTGCATGTGTATCTGGGGAAGGCTTCCTAGCTTTCATCAGGTTCACAGAGGAATCTGTGGCCCCCAGGAGGTGTCTAAATGTTTAGCTGCGAACACTATGTTCTTGTCTTGTCTTGTCCTCTGTCACAGATGGATGAGCATCACTATAATGCCATTTGTTAGATGACTCTCTAATTACTTAGATGCCACCTAAGGGAGATTTTTCTTAACATGCTCTGTAGAGTTTGATATTCATGATTTCTTTCAGGAGGCAGGCCTGTGGCAGAGATCCTACGACAGCTTTAAGTGGAAAACTAAACTGTAGTTGAAAAATAACAGAAACAGTTAGGCTCATGAATCTGGAAACGGTTCGTTTGTTAACGAACAAGTTCCTTTTGTTTGGGTGCTATGTGTTGTGGCGTGCATGTGTGTACGGGCTTTTTATATTGATAGGGAACTAGAATATATATATACTTTAGGAATGATTTTGGAAGCTTTTTTATTATACTGTGCTGCCTCTTTGAATAATTGTTAGAATTGTTAGTTGTTTAACTGTATGCAGGGTAAGTTTAGTTGTTTAACTGTATGCAGGGTAAGTTTAGTTGTTTATTAATTCTAATAATTGTTAGAATTGTTAGTTGTTTAACTGTATGCAGGGTAATTGTTAGTTGTTTAACTGTATGCAGGGTAAGTGCCCCCTCCAGTAATCCATTGGCATTTTCCTCTTTTCAGTGTTTTTTTTTCTCCTTAGGTCTGGGATAAGAGATAAACCTTGAGAGTTTTCCTGGTGTGCAGAATTTTTTCTTTGAATTTCTCTTTGAGGGTGTTTTAGTATTCTTTGGTTTGAAGGGGAACCCTGGGAGCTGCATTTGTGATTTAGGAAGGTGATTTATCATGGGTTACTAAAGAAAGAACTTGAACCTCGAATGCTTACATGTAGCCTGTAAGGCCTTTCCCCAAAACTCTGGGCTGCCAGTGACAGAAACCCAACTGGGTCTAGATTTAGCCAAAAAAAAAAAAAAAAAAAAAAAAGGCATGGGGGTACTTCACTGGTTCAAGGAACTAAAATGTTCAGGGAGTTACTTGTCTGTGACTGAGCTCAGGAGGATCAGGGTGCGTGGGTGGTATGGCAGGAGCGTCACTCGCCTGCCCTCTCTAAGACTGCTTTCCTTTCTTGGCCTAATGCTCTCCAAGGGGTAAAAAACATGGCTCAGCAGTTGTGGGTATACATAGTTCTTATACCTGGTGACCTCCCAGTGTCCATGTCAGGCTCTGAAAAAGGATTCTGGCCCAAACTTGATAGGTGCCCTCTGAGATGGTTCATTGCATCCATGGGTGGGATCCTCAGCTCAGAGCACCTGAAACACAGGAAATGGGGCTCCTTGGAGTTGGGAGAGAGGGAGTTCCCAGAAGGGATGGATGCAGGGCAGATAAAGAAATCACAGATGTCTGTTGCAGTTTTTTTAGGCCAGACGTGGGACTGTTCCAGCTCTACACAGATAGGTGTTTGGAAAAGGAAGCCATGTTGATGTATCCTGTGGGTAAAGTTCTTGAAATAGGGTACAGTGATAAGGACTGTTCAGTGATGGGAAGATTCAGGCTGATCTCAAAACCATGAGTGAGTGGGACACTTCATGGAAATGACTAGTCTTACGTTGAAGTGATGACACTGAATTTTTGAATGAAGGTAGTTTAATCACTCAATTGTTCCGCTATTAGAAGTTTCTACTTCGGCCGGGCGCAGTGGCTCACGCCTGTAATCCCAGCACTTTGGGAGGCCAAGGCGGGCAGATCATGAGGTCAGGAGATCAAGACCATGGTGAAACCCTGTCTCTACTAAAAATATAAAAAAAATTAGCCGGGCACGGTGGCGGGCGCCTGTAGTCCCAGCGACTCGGGAGGCTGAGGCAGGAGAATGGCGTGAACTGGAAGGCGGAGCTTGCTGTGAGCCGAGATCACACCACTGCACTCTAGCCTGGGTGACAGAGTGAGACTCCGTCTCAAAAAAAAAAAAAGAAGTTCCTACTTCAACCCCTACCCTTGCCCCACAGTGGAAAATAGGTTGTATTAAGGAAAAGAAATGTTATGTATTATGTATGTGGAACTTCTTGTGCTGGAAATGCTACAGGTTAAAAATATCTGTATGCATTTATCCCAGATTATAAATCTCCTATGAGCAATGTGAGGGGGTGTCGAGGCTGCAGCCATGTCCCCGGCCTGCTGAGGTTCGGCTCCTGTAAAGGAACTATGTTCTTTCACCAGCACGAGAGAACAGTTAAGAGACTCAGGCCCTTATTTTAGAGGTGAGCAAACTGAGGCCCAGTGAACTGACCTGTTTACAGTTCCCCAAGCTAGACCAGAATTTGGGTTTCCTGACCTGATTCAATGTTCTTTCCTCAAAACTTGATGTTTTAGTCCAGTTTTGCTTAAGGTTTTCAACTGTAGAAAACATTTTTTTCCCCGTTTACTTGCATCCTGGAAACAATTCACATTATATTTTATTCATGAATCTGTATGTATTTTTCTAATTTTTAGTGATTTATCAAAGGGTGGAGATGGCAAATACACGGTACCTGGATTCTTAACCTATTGCTCTTTCTAGGGCAGACATCACTAATCAACCATTGCACTCTTTCCTGCTGAGACTGTGTGTATATTGGCTTAGAATCCTTGCAACTCTGTGTTCTGGCACTAGGCAGTGACTGCCAATTATTTAGAAGAGGGTGGCAAGGAAAACATGTTTTTTATTTCTATTATAGCAGATAACGTCCTGTGCGACTATTACTTGTTTATACCTTACCTTTTTCTACAAGGGATTTAAAATAGATTATAAGAATACACAAAACCCTGAAAGAAAAGCGGGAAAACAAGGATGAGGAAGCCTATATACATTTCTTTAATAAACACAAGAAGTAGCCTCAAGAAATAAGCCAGTACTCTAATTTCCAGCTGGGGACATGGAAGAAGCAAATAATTAATTATATGTGTTTATCTTGCCTTTCCTACAAATGAAAAGAGCTTTTTAATTGCTAAAGCTTTCATTGTTCATCATTTTACCCTCAAAGAGTTTAAACCAGTAAGTGCGTTAATATATTAAGTGAAGTTTGGGGTAACTTGCCAATGTCAGCTCTATGCGCTATTGGCTAAGAATTGAAGGACATATGAGAAAGGCTTTGATACCCACCCATTATGAGATGAACTTTCTGTTTTATGTGCTGTTGGCTATAAAAAAGTCTCCTTCATGCCTAATGACTAATTATTTTCTTTAGGGGATTTTGTAATTTTTGTAAAGTCAGTTGGAATATTAATTACATGGTACTTGGCATAATTGTTAGAATAACACGTTTAAAAATTAATTTCATCTAATGGAATGATGTCAAATTGCTGTGAGCAGCACTTTTCCCATACTGAATTGGGGGAAGAATGTAGCTTTTCACTATTATGCACCTATAGATAATTGTTCTGAGAAGGATGACAAGCTCTCTTGACTAGGGCAAAAAATAATTGGCATCAACGCTGTCCTTGCCATAAAATAGTCAATGTAGACTTGATAGTGCTTATTATGTTCAGAGATGCTGAGAGTTAACCTGAACTTATTCTGAAGGTCCCCTTTTGAAGGTTTCTGGCACCCTGTCACCAGGCTTTTATTTCTGGCTTTTATTTTTTTTCATTTGTTTATGGCAGGCTACTTGTATATTTGTCTGGAAAAGCAGACTAAGACGTCCGCCTTTCCCTGGCGACATCTGAAGCTGCAAAGACCCCAGAAGTGTCACTTTTTACTGGGCTTGGGAAATGGGCCTAGAGCGAGGTGCTGCTGCTACCTTTTTTTTTTTTTAATGTTTGATTTTTTATTATAGAAAGAGCAGCTTTCTATTCCAAGAATATTCCATTGAAAAGTCTGAAGACATTTCCTCCGTCCTGCCCTCCGGAACCGTTCTTATCAGAATCCAGTTGCTTAATGACTAAGTTATTGCAAAGTTCACTTCTAACATCTATCTCTGAAGGTGCTCTTTTCTGTTTTTGCATCACAGAACTAACAGGGTTGGAATCGTTTTACGTTGCAACACAGAGCTTTTCCTTTACGGACTCCGTCCTCTTTTAAGGGTAAACTGTAAGGCCCAGGGGAGAGACACCATGTCCGTCTTGTTCCTTGCTGGGAGTCCCCAGCACCTAGCAAGGCGCCTGGTACACTGTAATCATTCAGTGAAGATTCGCTGAGTGAATGAAAGAATAAATGAATCGAAGCATTTTCTGTTGAATTTTTAATTTACAACCCTTTTGTGGTTTGCTTGCTTGTATTTTTGATGAAGTACAATGAGGGCATTTTCAGCCATTACTGAGAAAGCCAGTTGTGGTGCTTGCAGATGGGAGGAAATTTGGAGATCTTATGATGGAGGCCAGGGCTGGGGGTCATTTGGAAGGCCAGGGTGAGGTCATTGGGTGAACCGATGGTCAGCTCTTTGAAGGCTGATGGTAGCATTTTTATCCACATCATCTGTCACCTGGTGTGCCCTTCTAATGGGACTTGGTGGAAGTTTTTTGGAGTTGCCTGAGTCAGGCTAATTTGAGCTGCTGCACCTGATGTCAGGTGTTCTGTGGCAGCTGTCATTTTGGCAGCAATGTGAAAACTGTCTGGGAAGAGGAAAGTCAACTCCACCAGCCTCTTAGGGTTATCCTACTTTGTGAGTTACCTATAACCAATTTCTGCTCGTGTTTTCCTTCCCACCAGGCCCACCCCTGACTCATTCTTCTCTCCATATAGCTGCTACATGTTCAGGGAACACAGATTCATTCAGAATGTAATAGGAAAGAAAATGACTTAAATGCCCCTCAAAGTTTAATCATCATGACTTTAGGATTGAGCACCCTTCTGGATTGTCCCTTTATTAGCGAAGGTGTTCTTTCACCTAAATCTAACCTGTGTAGCGCCCCATCACTCAAAATGAACTTGCTAGCATAGTGGGTTGGGCTGTGGTATAGACTGCTCTGGTTAGCCTTGAACCCTACACCCTCCTCCTCCCTCCCCACCTGCAAACCCTGGATACTATGGGAGCCATTATGAAAAGAACAACCAACCAGAGAAAACAATGCAATTCAGCCAGTCTCCTGGACAGCTAGATATATGGTAGGATTCAGAAGTCAAGAAGGTATATCAAAAATATAAAAACCTAGATGTGAGTTCTGGAGTCAAGACTACCTGAGTTCTGATCCAGCTCTGTGCTTTTATACTTGAGCTCACAACCCTTGATTCAAGCGAAAAAATTCTTTTTGAGTATCAGTTTCCTCATCTGTAGAATGGGGATAATACTAGTATTTGTGTCATAGGGTTGAAGTGAAGATTGAGATAATGCACATCAAATGTCTCGGATAACTCACACATAGTAAGTGCTAAGTAAATGGTAGTTATAATGACCAGGCATAGTGATAGTACACATGTGTGTTCTCATTTATGGAATGCATGGTACTCATGCATATGTACTCGTTTATGGAACGTGTGTTACTTGTATGCACGTGTACTCATGGATTGCGTGTCACTCATATGCCTGTGTACTCATTTTTGGGGTGCGTGTTATGCATACGCATGTGTGCTCATTTATGGGGTGTGCGTTACTTCTGGGCCCATGTACTCATGGATTGCATGTTACTCATATACCTGTGTACTCATTTATGGTGTGTGTGTTACTTGTATGTGTGTGTGCTTGTCCATGGGGTGCGTGTTATGCGTGCGTGTGTGTGTGCTTGTTGATGGGGTGCGCGTATGTGTGTACTCACCATGGGGCGTGCGTCACTCGTATGCATGTGTGCTCGTTCCTGGACACGTGTTACTCGTATGCATATGTGCTCATTCAGGGGCGCAGGTTACTCATGTGCGTGTTCCTTCATGCAGTGTGGGTTACTTGTATGCGTGTGTACTTGTTCATGGGGCATGGGTTACTCGTCTGCTTGGCGTGCTCGTCCATGGGGTGTGTGTTACTCGCATGTGTGTGTGCTCATGGAGTGTTACTCGTACGCGTTTGTACTTATGGGGTGTGTGTTACTTGTGTGTGCTCATTCATGGGGTGTGCGTTACTCATATGCATGTGTACTCGTTTATCGAGTGGTGGTGTTGCTCAGTGGTTCAGAGCGTAGGCTCCAGAGCCTGACCACTCTGGCACACATGCTGTGTTACCTAACAGCCGTGAAGCTAACCTCTCTGTGCTTCAGTGCTGTATTCTCTAAGATGAGAATGATAATTGTACCCACCTCAGAAAGGTGTTATGAGGACTAAATGAGGTGATACAGGTAAAGCACTTAACCTAGCAGAGAGTCAGTACTCTCCAGCGGCTGCTATTATTGTCTTAAGACAATGCTGAGGACAGATTCCAGGCAGTGGTGGCCCATCTTCCAGTGGCTTCTGCTCCCTCACCAGGCCTCCCGCACCTGACTATGGTATTCTCCTGAAGTTCTTCACATTGGAGATTCTGTTGGATAATCAGCGCCTTTTCCACTGAGACAGCAATTCACACATTAATATGAATGAATGTGTTGGGGGGCAGTTCTTTCCTCACAGAACCTGGGGGTGGAGGTAAGGGATTGGGGATTTGGTGGGGGGTGTGGGAATCGAGGGGCAGTAAAGGCAGGGCGAGAGTCCTGGGGACAAACCACAGGAGTAGTGGGAGGACTGTGGAGAGGAGGTGAGAAGGGCGTGTTTGGCCCCAGGCGGACATTTGTGCACACCAAAGGGGACTCTTCTCACCTTGGGACTCAGTGAGACCTAGGAAATCAGATCTGTTTTATAGTCTTCTCACCTGGTGGGAAACGTCCTGTGGGCCAGTCTGGGATTTTTAGCCTTTTTTTTGAGACAGGGTCTTGCTCTGTTGCCCAGGCTGAAGTACAGTGGCGCAATCATGGTTCACTGCAACTTCAGCCTTATGGGCTCAAGAGATCTTCCTGCATCAGCCCCCCAAGTAGCAGGGACTACAAGTATGCACACCCACGCCCAGCTAATTTTTAAATTTTTTGTAGAGACGGGGTCTCACTATGTTGCCCAGGCTGGTTTCAAATTCCTAGGTTCAAGTCATCCTCCCGCCTTGGCCTCCCAAAGTGCTGGGATTACAGGCGTGAGCCACCATGCTCGGCAAGCTCTGTTTCTTGAGGACAATATCTGAACACAAAGGCTAATTTTGAACATTTGGGTTCTCTCCAGGTTGTAAACTGGGTGCTTGTTATCAGCAGAGCTCTGGAGTCAGACTTCACTGGGTCTCAATCCTCATCCCCCTTTTCCCAGCTTTCTCATTTGGAATGAGTTGCAGAACGTGCCTTTGCCTCAGCCTCCTCATCAGTTCAATGTGGATAACAGTAGCTTCCACCTTCCAGGGCTGTTGTGGGGACTAAGGCATTGAGCACATTTGAGGGACCTAGGCCGGTGTCCAGTGTGGCACGCTTGCAGCGACTGTCCTTTATTCTTGCTCATTTTAATATGAACGGTAAAGCCGCGCCTGGCGGTGTGCAGTCAGGAGAACTCTGGACGGAGCATTCTAGAGAGCACTGTTCAGTCTCGGCCGTCCACTGTCCTGCTCTGTGGCCTCATGCCAGTGGCTTTCCCCGCCTGGGTTGCAGCTTCCTCATCGGTAGGATGAAGGGTTGAGCTGGGTGATCTCTTCAGTCCCTTCCAGCTCTGCCCTGCGGAGGTTCATCGGAGTCATCAGTGCATTTCTGTGGTCATGGAAACAAAAGTGTAATCCGAGGAATGGAGAGTATTTCCACCTCTTCAGCTCCAGTCCAGTAATGTTTCTGAAGTACACACAGCTTTTGTGTATGCTCCAGAGCATCTCAGAATATCCCCGAGTGCAGAGTGGAGCAGCAGCCCCCAGGGACTTTAGTGGAAAATTACCTTGCAAAGGTTCCGCAGACAGCATTCGCCTCTTGTAACACACCATGGGTAAATGTTACTGAAAATCAAGCCATACCCCTATCATTCAAAACGGTTTCTGTCCCAAGGCTTTGGCCCAATTCCATGTCTTTATGTTCTACTTATTAGTTGTGGTTTCTGAAAATAGTCACTTTATTGTTGCCTGGAATCAGGTTTGTGACTCCCTCATTCTTTTCTGTAAAAGAGCAGGAACTGTCTTTGGAAGGCTCACTGGCCAGCCCCAGGGAGGCTGCAGAGGCTGCTGGACGTGTGTCAGCCTGCCCCCTGGGAGCCCCTGGCCGTGGGGACTCACACTGATTCCCTGCTTGACTCTCTTCTATCAGCCTTTTCTGGGATGATCAGGTTTGTGTGGTCTGTCCAGAGCCCTCTGTAGATTGTAACCAGAGCCTATAAAGGGCATTTTCTCTTCTCTTCCAGGAATGTTAAGTAGAAAGGAAATTGTCTCCTGTCAT
Source organism: Piliocolobus tephrosceles (assembly GCF_002776525.5). Taxonomy (NCBI): domain Eukaryota; kingdom Metazoa; phylum Chordata; class Mammalia; order Primates; family Cercopithecidae; genus Piliocolobus; species Piliocolobus tephrosceles. The sequence goes on from NC_045447.1 coordinate 6,236,537, forward strand.
TTGTCCTTATGCAAAATTGCACATTGGTGGTGGGAAGGAAGCATATCATTACATGTACAGAAGCCTCCCGTTTTCCTGTCTTCTCTCTTCGTGGCGGTTTGGGCTGGGAGAAGGCCGCCGGGTTATTAGTGCTTCTCTCCGTTCTCTGGGCCATCTCATCTGTTCTGTGGTTGCACTTGCAAGCCACACACAGTGACATCTAACTCCATCACCAGGCTGGCTCCCTCCCCCGACATCCAGACCCATGTATCAAAGGGCCCAGCTGGACAGCTGCCCTTGGAGACTCCCAGGCCTCTCAGACTGAAGCAGTTCAGAACTGAAATCCTCACCCCCACCACCAACCCACTTCTGGTGGTGGGATGCCTTAGCCAGCCACCTGCCCAGATCCCTGGGTGTCGTCCGTCACTTCTGCCTGTCCCTCACACCCTCTGACAGATCTATTCATTCCCCCACTTCACAGCCTCTCAGGTCTTTCCTCTCCATCTTGACTGCTGCTGCCTCTCCCCGGGCCTCCATTATTGCTCGGGGCAATGCCGCAGCCTCCCCACTGGTTTCTGGCCTGTAGTCTACCCTTTCTAATCTATTTTCCACTCTGCAGCTCTCGAGGGATCTTTAAAACGTAGAGATCTGATTTTGTCACTCTTCGGTGATTTCCTCCCTCTCTCTTAGGATGAATTCCAGCTCCCTCGCTGGCGCCTGAAGGCTTTCTAGTAATAATACACGGGAGCCCGAGTCCTTTGGCCGGCTTACCTCGCCTCAGTTTCCTCATCTGTAAAATGCCACAAATAGTCCTGCCTCTTACGGTAGCAGTGAGGATGACATGAATATTGCATGTGAGTGTGTGGCCCAAGGGGAGTGTCTGTACATGACCTGTTGACCGTTAGCAGTCCCAGTGCAGGCCTGTTGTCGTGGTCTGTTGTCATTGTCCTGGTCTGTTGTTGTGATCATGGTCTGGCACCACTTGTTCTTCTAGCTTGTTTCCTCCCTCCCTTCTTGCAGGGGGAAGAAACCCTTTTTATTATGAAAACTTTTTATTATGCAAAATTTCAAATATACACAAAAGTGAGAGAATAATGACCTAGCTTCAACCATTAAGAACATTTTGGGCCATCCTGGCTAACACGGTGAAACTCCGTCTCTACTAAAAAATACAAAAAATTAGCCGGGCGTGGTGGTGGGCGCCTATAGTCCCAGCTACTGGGGAGGCTGAGGCAGAAGAGTGGTGTGAACCTGGGAGGCGGAGCTTGCAGTGAGCTGAGATCGCACCACTGCCCTCCAGCCTGGGTGACAGAGAGCGAGACTCTGTCTCATAAAAATAAAAAATGAAAAAAGAACATTTTGCTAAACTTGTTGCATGTATTTCCCCATCTCTCTCCACGCTTGCTTGCTTTTTTGGTGGGGGGAGGTGAGGACTGGAGTCCATATGTGAAAATGGAACCCAGACATCCTGCATTTCGTCTATGGAGACTTTAGTGCACAGCCTCCTCTCTCCCCACTTTCCCTGCTCTTCTTCTTATTGCCACTTCTAGTCTACAGAATTAATTGCGGTTCCCCAAGGGGCCGTCATCTCTTCGTCTTGGGGCCTTAGCACTTGTTCTTCCTCCTCCTTTCTTTCTGTGGAAAACTCTTAGTCATTGAAGTCTCAGCTTAGTTGTTACCACCTCTGGGAAGCCAGGCTTTGAGATGCATCCAAATTAGGTGTTCCCTGTGTTTACCCCATGATTGCCTTTACTTGTCTGTTTTCCCTGCAAGATGAAGGCTTCTCTTGTATTAGCACTGAGGCTTTGGGCCAGTTACCTAACACCTGCTGGACTGTGAAACGGGCATGGCGCTGATCTCACAGGGCTGTTCTAAGCATCTAACTGGAAAATGTATGTCAAATTTCTAGTTCAGGGTTGAACACACAGTGGCATTTAATAAATGGTCATTATTGGGATTAATGATTTGTAAGTGTGCAATAAAACAGTATTTGAATGGAGTTAAAATGGAGCCTCTGAATCTCTTTCTCTGTCATTTTTAGATTGTGGTTTCTTTTCCTTCTGCATCTGCCTTCGTTTGCATCACCTTAACTTTTTCAGATTTTGGTTGTGGCTGTTGTCAGGTGCAGGAGCACTGAGAGGCAGGAGGCCTGGTAGTGAGTGCTAGGAGGCTTCCTCTCCAATTCTTTGGCTGCTATGTGCTTTTATTTTTATTTTTATTATTTTTTTTTTCATTTTCTTTCTAGCAATAGAAGATTCCCAAACTACGCTCTGTGCTAATCTTAGGGATTCTCTGCACTGGCTTAGGACTTCTGGCCTGTGTGCGGGAGGGGAGCTGGGGCATCTGTTTTGCCTCCTGTTCTCTGCACTTTTCTTTGGCTTCTGGAACTTGTTCTCTGCATTTCCTTTGCTGTAGTCACTTACTTGTTTTGGGAGGTACCAGCTTACCACAGTTTCTTGGGCTTGGTGAGGCTTATTGTTGGGGCCAGTCCCTGCCCAGGGTCTTGGCTCAGCTTCTGCTTTTCCTTGCTGACCTCTCCAGGTGAAGAGAACTTCCTAAGACCCTCACATCACACAGGGGACGGTTTGCTCATCTAGTACTTGCTGGGAAGTCAAGAACTTTGTTGTCTTTTTGTCACATTGCCAAACTTGTTTCAATCCTGGGATTGGAGGCTGTGTCTGAAGTCTCCTCCAGCCTCATCTGTGGCTGCTCTGCGAGGTGCACCACGGGTCAGCTGCAAGGAGCCTGCAGAGGTCAGCTGTGCCCTGCTGCTCGCCATGCCTCCGCCTGGAATGCCTTGCACTTTTGCAAATGCATTTTCTCCTCCAGCCCTCTTAAAGTGTCTCTTCGATGACGACCAAGCAGAGCTTAGCTCAGCCGGCTTTGCCCCACAGCCTCTGGGCAGTCACGCTGACCACACTGTGGCTGCCTGCTCTCTGGGTCTGGCCCCGTTCTCCAGGGTGGGGACTGGAGTCATCTTGGAATGCCTAGCTCTGAGTACAGAGCAGGCACGTCGTAATTGAGCAGCTCCTCTGCCATCTTTCCAAGCACACTCCACGGACTGTACTTCCTTGGACTGTTAGGCGACCTTGGTGACGAGGTTGGGCATCACATCTCATTTGATAGAGAGTGACTTGTCCAAGGCCGTGCTGCTAGCCCTCTAACTGGGACCAGCAGTATTTGGCAGCTATAAAAGGGAATGTCAGTAGAATGTCCACAAAAGCAGAGAGGTTTCTTCTACCATTGAGGCCCATTAAGATACTGACTTTTCCCCTGGGTGGCCCCCATCAGTACAGCAGGACCAGTGGTCTGTCCACGTGATATACCAAAGGGAATCATTGGGGACAGGTGTGATCCACAGACAGCCATGTGGGGCCCAGCCCGGGCATGGACACAGCTTAGAGGAATTGCCCTGACCTTTATGAGGAAGGCAGCTGCAGGCCTCTCAGATTCGGGAGCGGCAGGCACCCTTGTTGGCGTTAACCTCTAGCTATGATAAGTTGGGATCTGAGCAACTCACTGGCATCTTTGCAGGGTGTCTCATGAAAGAGAAAGGTACTGCCCAGGAGCCCCTTACCGGGGTGGAAGGGGACACCAAAGAATGGCTGTGTCAAGACAGGCACCACCCCTGCACCTTTTTGTTTTAAACAGGGATTGTACTTGGTCGCCCATTGGGTTCATAAGATGAGATACTCGCCGCTCTTCTCCTTTCCCTGTTTGTGTGTGTCTGTGTGTTTTAGCACTGGAGGGTTATGGTAGACCACTGTTATTTTTAGTCAGTAGGCTTCTCTGATTATTGATTACTTATCAGTAGTTCCCACCACTGTGTGTTCTGGTCTTGGCTCTCTCTGGATGCCGCTAAATGTGTTAACTTTTGAAGGGTGAGAGTCTGTAGGTTTTGAATGTGTATATGCATTAACGTATGAGAAGATGGTCGCACTTGCTACCAATGTGCTAATTCTTAATCATTTCCAAACTGTGTTTTGGATAGTGTGCTTTTTGCTAGGAAATATCCAGTGCATCCAGTCAATACGCATTTATTGAGCACCTCCTACGTTCCAGGTGCTGTTCTAACACAGTGAATGAAGCCAGTAAGTTCCCACCTTCCTGGTCAACAGAGGAGTAAAGTGCCCAAAGCACCTGGTTTTAGTAATAATTTCTGGCCCTACTGCTTGTCTTTTTTTTTTTTTTCTTCCTTAACCAGTGGCCTTAAATGCCTCAGCTTACCAGTCCTTACTGTCAGAACAGAACATGACAGAGTGCCGGGTGACTTAAATCGGCAAATGTAACTTACCTAAAGCAGTGTCTGAACATGAAGGAAATTTTGTCTTGCTATCTTATCTTATCTTATCTTATCTTATTTTATCTTATCTTATCTTGCTGGTATCTTAAATATCGCCCAGTTTTTATAGCGTGGTGTATTTTAATTCTGCTCTACGCTTAATGCAAATGCAGATGTATTGTTAGCAATATACCCTTTCTGGCTTATTTGCCCTTGGCTTGGCACCAGTTTGCCTTTATCCTTTTCTAGCCTAAGGCTGTGCTCACTTTAAGGGATTCTCATTGATTGGAAGAGAATACTATATATCTTATATTTCTGGCCCATTGAGGAAAAGCAACCACTCAATCAGCTTTAGGGTTCCATCAACCTCAGACGTGACTCAGTTGGTCTGTTTCTATCATGAGATAACTTTCTACATGTTCTTTGAGATATGTATTGGTGACTCTGTAGCAAAGAAGCTACACATTTGTTATTCCTTGTATTTCGGACTGGGTCTGTTTACATCTCTAGATCCCCAAAGGCTGATTTTGGCTGTGTGTGAGACAGGCCTTATTCCCTGACTTCAGCACCTCCTCTGGGCATGCTGGGTTCCCGGATGCTCTGTATTCTCTTGGTGTGTCCGACCACCCACCTGCTCTTCATCCAGTCATCCAATCATAGCAAGATTTATCTACCTTGCCATTTAAAATCACACTTGGTATTCGGCATGTTTCCCAGAATTGAATGCATTGATTCAAAATACTACATCATCCATGTTGTTTGTGATGAGAATTGGAATCACCCGAGTTTCAAGATAGACAGAATTCTTGATGTCTTAGTGAGCAGAAAATGACGAAGTGACCATTGAAGAGCTTTGTTTAGCGACAAGGCAGAAGTACGTTTTCCTTCCAGTGTCTCCATGATAGTTTCTGTGTGCTTTAGATCCTCTCCAAGTTTCTTCCACTTCACCTGCCAAATGGCTTTGAAGACACTCCTTTTTCCAGGTGGTGAGTGCACCTAGATCGGGCTGGCATATAGTAGGCGCCCAGTAGGTCTAAGTTTTTCTCTCATTACCCCAAGCTCCCATCCGCCATTCCCCCTGCCCCTGAACACTTGAGCGATGGAGGTGTTCCTGCCTAACTAGATTCCCTTCAGACTCGGCTTGGATAGCATACATACCAGCTCCGAATGCCTTTAAAATGTTTAAGAAACTAGCAGAGGATTATGGAGGCCAACATTCCCCTATCCCTTGTTTTTCCCAGTCTAAAACAGAACAGTCCGTGTTAATTTTAATTGCTTGGATGAGCTCAAACATCGAGATTTTAATGCATTTTCACAGTAGCTCAGACAGCATAACCACATTATCCTGCTGGCAGTTGGTTGGAATCCTCGGCCAAAACGTTGTACTTGGGGACCTCAGCTCAAAAAGCCGGAACGTGGTAATTTCCTAGCGAGATGTCTTGTGGGGAACGTTGCTTTTCCTGTTGAGACTTCCTCCAGATAGTGAAGTGTTGTCCTTCTCAGTCACGTAGTGGTGGGTTCATATTGCTTTCAGGAGGGTTTCAAAGCTCTTGGCTAGCTGAGGGGGTTTCTGGGGGAACTGCTTTATTCTTATGAGTTGCAAAATGGAAAAGGCCTATTATAGGCCTCCCATAAGCAACCCAGATGGGAACATTGTCACTGTCTGCAGCCTGGCGTGCCCTGGAAGGTACTTCCCAATGACTGCATCTCCCATCTCCTCAGATGATACTGATGAGTTTGCTGCTAACTGAATGAACAAATACTCCCACCCTGTTTCAGGCCATCTTCTGTCACTAGGATACTTGCAGTAGCTTCCTCACAGGCGGCCCTGTCTTACGCCTAGTCCTTTTCCCACATAGTCAGAGTGACCTTTCAAAATGCAAGTTTGATCACATAACTGTCTTGCTGAAAATGTATTGATGGCCGGGTGCAGTGACTCACACCTGTAATCCCAGCACTTTGGGAAGCTGATGCTGAGGACGGCTTGAGCCCAGGAGTTCAAGACCAATCCGGGCAACATCGTGAGATTCCGTCTCTACAAAAAAAATGAAAAAATCAGCCAAATGTGGTGGTATGCGATAATCTAAGTCCCAGCTACTCAGAAGGCTGAGGTGGGAGGATCACTTGAGCCCAGGAGTTCGAGGCTGTAGTGAGCTGTGATCACCCCACTGTACTCCAGCCTGAGTGACAGAGTGAGACCCTGTCTCTTAATAAAAAAAAAAAAATGTATTGATGACTCCTTCTCATGCTCAGGATGAAGACAGACTGCATAATGTAGCTCGCTATGGTCCAGGTCTGGCTCCCATAGCACCCCGGCTCTGGTACTTAGTCACCTTGAGTTACCATACTCGACCTGCTGGCCCATGCTACTGCCTGAGCTGTTGCCGTGTTCAGATGGGCCCACCTTACTTTATGCGTGGTGAATACGTTTTCATTTTTCTGTATTTGTTACTTGAGAGTCTTTTCTAACTCCCCAAGTTGGGGCGAGGCAGCCCTCCTGTGTGCTTCCGCAGGCCACTTTCCCACTCCCGTGTTGCCCACATCATGGCCTGATTCATGCTGGAGTGTAAGTACTGATTGCCTGGACAGGGCCTGGGGCCAGATGGGCCTATTGCACATTGTATTTCCAACATCCAGCAAGTCCAGCAGAAGAAAACAAACTGACAGAACACTTTCAGTTAGATGAGTAGCTTAATTGTCTTTGAAGACAATATGATAACTTTAATTGAGCATATTTTTGAGAGGAGGTAGCAGCGTAGGTAGGATTCCAGGCCCCCTTTCTGGAGGTTGGTGGGAGATGACTGCTAACCCGTGTGTCTCCAGAGCACACAGCTGCTGCGATGTCTGTATTGGCCTTATGCATTCCACTCACAGCTCGGCTTGCTGAAGGAGCATGCATATTAAGGCTTGTTTTTTTCTTTTTTTAAACTAGTTTGGGGATACAAACAGAAGGTAAATTATCCTGATTATTTTGAGGCAGTTATGAAAAGGGCAAAGAAAGGACACAGTGAAAGTCATAGAGACACCTTATGTTTATTTTAGGCCTTTACAGTTTCTGAAGCATGGACATGCCTGTCGTTGCATCAAGCCAGGAGCAGCTGTGATGTATGGGGTCAAAGCCTGGGCTCTGGGGCCCAGTGGGTGGCCTGGGTGCCAGCCCTGCTGCCGCCCTTTAGTAACTGGTGACGTTGTTCAACTCACTCCTGTTTCCTGATCTGTAAAATGAGGTTGATGGCAGGAGTGATTTGTAAACAAGGCATTTTATTAATACAATGTTTAGACCCTTCTTAAAATACAACAAATGTTATAGTGATTAACATGCTATGCTCTATAAAAGTTTATTATAGACCATTCAAACTAAAACAATACAATTTGAAAGTATGCCACATCAACTTCACTTACAAACTACTAGCAGTGTCAGTATAAAAAGCAGTATCTTACAACCAAAATCAAAAGGTCTAAAGTACGGTTGTTTTTATACCTTAGCATCACCTCCAATTCCAACTTTGCTGGGTGAGACATACCCTCCCATAGCCACTCCTTGGCCCTAAGGGACAGGGCCTGCAGGAATGTGCTGTGAATAAGGCACCGTTGGTCCTTTTAGCTCTGACTTACTTTTCATTTGGAGAACTTATGTCTGAAGTTAAGGTTCAACCTCCGTCCCTCAAGGTTTCACCCACCTCCTTTTGCTGCCCCCCTTGCTGTCCTTAAGTGTCCTTTAGTGTTGGAGAAATGGTTGTAGATGCAGAAAGGCTCTTGTATCAGTCCATTAGTTGATGAAGAAAGAGCTACTTGTAGGGTGACAGCAGATGAAAAGAAAGTTAAAACTTGTAGACACTGTCCTCTGAAAGAAAAAAGGGAATTTTTTTTTTTTTTTTTGAGGTGGAGTCTCTCTCTGTCACCCAGACTGGAGTTCAGTGGTGTGATCTCCACTCACTGCAGCCTCCGCCTCCCGGGTTCAAGCGATTCTCCTGCCTCAGCCTCCCGAGTAGCTGAGATTACAGGCACCCACCACCATGCCCGGCTAATTTTTGTATTTTTAGTAGAGACGGGGGTCTCACAATGTTGGCCAGGCTGGTCTTGAACTCCTGACCTTCAGTGATCTGCGCGTCCCAGCCTCCCAGTGTGCTGGGATTATAGGCATAAGCCACTGTGCCCAGCTGGGAAATGTTCAAAACACTTTAACTGAAAACTGAATTTTGAAGTTGAGCAACACACTGTGCTTGGTGGGGACTGTAAAGGGTTTCCTGTAGAAGCTTGGAAAGGGCGGCCCTTGGAGGAAGCTTCTATAGAAATGGAGCCATCATGTGGAACTGTGAGGTAGTCAGTTGGGTGGGAGGGGGAGTAGTAATTTTTGCTGTCCCTGTGCACATTTGTCCAACTGATGAGAAAAGCCTTTGAGAGTTGGCCTACATCAACTTTGCCTTATGACAGGTGTATCTGTATCTTACGGGTGTACATGGAACTGGCAGCCAAAGAGGTCAAGCTTGTGTCTACAGCTTTTTGTCAACATTCATCTTCTTCCGCTGTGTCTGTCTGCCAGTGGTGATGTGTCTGCATTTCGACAAGATGGTGTGTCACTGCCTCCCCCAAAGCAGGGGGCCACCCACTTCCTCATTCTCCCATTAATCTCTATACATGGGGGTCATACCTATGCTAATCAGTGATTCTTCTGTGAAAGAAATGGAAACTGAAATTTTGTTAATTTGTTCGTGTTTTTCTACCTGGAAACCAACTTCCCAGCAGCGTCAGGTAACTAGATCAAATCCAAGCTCTGCAGTTTCTTTACTATGTCCTTGGGCAGGTTGCTTGACCTCCCCTGAGTCTCAGTTTCCACATCTTTAAGTGGAGAGAATCATGGTTCTTACCTTCTGGGATGTCTGTGAAGACTCAGTGAGCTAACCCTGGTAAAGAACTTAGCTCAGGGCTCCCTTAGTGTCAGCTCTGAGGGGTATGATAATGAAATGTATTAGTGAGCATTGGTACCAACTATAACGACAGTCACCTGCGCTGCTCTTCAGACTGAAGCGAGGAAGTTGAGGAAGTCGTGCGTCCCTGTATCACATCTCAGCAGACAGGGATCTTCGGCTGGGTTTTGGGCAAGGTGCATTAATGGCTGCTTTCCCGAGGATTTATTTCCAGCCGTGATGTACAAATGGCTGTGGGTGTTGAGGCTGTAATGGATCTTGTGTTTAAGGCTTCTACTGTCACGGCTCAGCAGAGCCCTCCCTCGGCCCGCCCCTCAGATTGCTGCCTCTGGCTCGGAGCGTGACTGCATCTCTCGGCCCCATCACCTGCCAGTTCTGAGCTGGTGGCTGTGAGGCGCGGCCTTGGCATTGCTGGCAGGTTGGTCTTAGGAGAAGCTAGGCACTAGAGCTTGCCAGCACAATTTGTACTTTGATTAATTTAGTTAATCTAACTACCTTGTGTCAACCTGAGAGGATCGTTATGCACAAATCACTGTTGAAACTTGAAGCTGGCCTCCCTTTCACTAAGCCTCCAGGCTGGTCTGTAGTGCTCCATCAGAGTCTTTCTGAGGGTGATTCTGTTCCTCTTGCCCTCTCTGAGATACCAGACTTTCTCCAAAGTTCAAGTTAGAAGCTTTGAAGAAAGGACTTGTTTGGATTCTGGTCCCGTATGTTGTGTCTCACTTGCGGAGAACTGTCCCCTTTTATCTTTGCATGTGAGTTAAATTTCATTTTTCCGCTAAGTAGTGTGAGTCTGTAGCTGACTGCTGCTGCTGCTGCTTCTTTCAAGTAAAGTGGGATTTTCAGAATGGGGCCTGAGTGGGCTTAAAAGTTCCTTCAGGGATGGGAAGGAGGTGTGCATGGGGCGGGAGGAAGGGTGACGCTCACCAAGTCGCTTCTGTTTTATTGAATGTAAAGTGCCATAAAGTGTAAGACGCTTCATTCTTTGTACCACTAAGAAGGATAAAGCACCGTCACAGGTAATTTTCCGACACTGTGATCATAAGATGCATCATTATTTCAGGTTTTAGAATAAGTGAAATGTGATATGTTGATAATGGGGCTGGTTATAAAATCCTTAGCTTTTGATGCGGTTTCACTGAAGTTGTGGAGATGTGGATTTGGAGGACCCAAATATTTGTGTCATCCAGTGACCTTCACATGACCTTCTATAGTCGTCCATTCTCATGCTGCTATGAAGAAATACCCGCGACTAGGTGATTTATAAAGAAAAGAGGTTTAATTGACTCACAGTTCCGCATGGCTGGGAAGGCCCCGAGAAACTTACAATTGCACTGGAAGGGGGAGAAAACACATCCTTCTTCATATGGCGGCAGGAGAGAGAAGTGCTGAGCAAAGGGGGAAAAGCCCCTTATAATACTATCAGATCTTGTGAGAATGAACTCACTGTCACGAGAACAGCATGGGGGTATCTACCCCATGATTCAGTTACCTCCCATCGGGTCCCTCCCACGTCATGTGGGGATTATGGGAACTACAGTTCAAGATGAGGTTTGGGTGGGGACACAGCCAAATTGTACCATCTTCCAAGTTGCTAAAAAAGTAATGTACCCATCTCTCTGTGAAGTAGGAAGAGGGAGACCAGCATCCCTAGTTATGCACAGAAAGATTGGAATATTGTGCTTTTTATGTGTGACTTTCAGATAATCACATTCTACATATTTTCACTCAGCTTAAAGTTTTCACTTTTAAAATTGGTGGCCAAGCCTCATATAATTCTTGACTTTAAAAAAATAGGATTATCGCTTGACACTTTTTTTTTCTTGAGGATAGAACATTCCACTGTGTTAATTTATTATTTCGTTTATTTTTTAGAAATTAGGTTTTACTATATTGCCTAGGTTAGATTCAAACTCCTGGACTGCGGTCCTCCTCCTGCCTCATTCTTCCAAGTAACTGGGATTGTTGGCACATGCCATGGCACCAGGCTGCACTCACTGGGCAACACAGTCCTGATGTCTCCTTTGTTGTCACCAGGGAGGGCTGAGGAAGTGGAGTGGGCATTGACAATTTGGGAGTCTGGAAGAAAGATAAACTCAGGAGGTCTTTTCACTTTCATGAGTAATGTTTGGGATTACCTGTTAGGAAACCCAAGGTACAGGCAGAATTTTCTAGTCACTCCCTAGATGAGTATCTGGGAAACTGATTTAATTGCCATCATATCGGCTTGTGTTTATCCTAGAGCAAATGAAGTTTAAGGAGGTCCCACTAAGTTATTCCTGATTATTTCAGTCTGGAAACTAGCTGCAGATGCAAGAGAATGTTTAAACGCCATAAGGATGTAACCTGTGGCCCACGCAGCCCAGCTCTGTTCCCTCTTGAAGGCACACCAACCACTGGCAGACCTTTGCTGGTGCTGCCTCCATATGTGATTCCCCGTAGAAATAACTGCTCACAGCAGAGCACAGCCCAGATTCCATTTGTTTCTCATCTGGTCCCCAGTAACTTGTGAATCTAGACTAGATTGGTTTGCCAGATGAGGACGCTAAGCCTCCGGGAGGACACATGCCTTGCCTAAAACCAAACAGCACTGGATGGCCAAGTGCTGTAGACCATCCTGTTTGGTGGGACTGGCAGAGGATTACCTCAGGTGGTGTGCTTTTGTCTAGGCTCTCGTGATTAAGAGGGAAAGATTCACTTGAGTTCATGTGAACAAAAAGGAAGCATTATTTGGGTGTTTTGTGGGACCAGAGAGCAAACAATATAGCCAGACCTTGCAAGGGCCTGGCACCAAGGGATGGTGCAACTCCTTTGTGAGTCTTGGTGCTGTGGGGCCCCATGGTCCCTTGTCTCTGCTTCCTCATGAGTCTCTATCAGGCTTTGCTGTCAGCAGATGGGTGTACTTGTCAGGGCACGATGGCCGCGTGGCCTCTGAGTTTATATTACCTCAGCGTCGGTGAGCCATATGAGCTGAATGAAGAATCTTTAGTTCCATTTTTTGAGAGAGCATCTGAAGCCAGCTCTTTGCTCTGGTCCACTGAATGTGTCCATGGAGTTGGGGTGTACAGTTCTCAGAGACAGAGGGGTTACGCTGGACTACACCCAAGTCATCCTCTGCAAGGTGTGAGCCCTCTGTCACGGTGTCTATACCTTCCCTAATCTGTGAAAGTCGGGAAGTTGCTTTTCTGAAATAGCTCATACAGGTTGAGTATCCCTTTTTCAAAATGCTTGGGACCAGAGGTTTTTCGGATTTTGCATTACACTTACCAGTTGAGTATCCTGAATCCAAAAATCTGAAATCCAAAATGTTCCAATGTGCATTTTCTTTGAATATCATGTTGGCACTGAAAAAACTTGGGATTTTGGATTTTGAGATTTGGGATTCTCAACTTGTACCTGCTTGGAAGTTGGTGGTATTTTCACCCAACGATTCCCTTTTTATCATTGGGATGGGAGGCCGGGCACTGTGTAATTATTTACTAGGGCATCAGCCTTATACATTTGAAGTTTGCTGCTTCTTTTCCCTGTCATGACTGCATCAGCTAGGACTCCGCTAAGATTTCGAAAGAGGATTAATCTTTGTGTTCCTTGCATAAGCAATGTCTGTTGTAGAACTAATAATGAGGTATAAAAAATGCTAGTATTTGTCTGACTTAATGAAGTCACCATAACGAAGGCATGAAACAAGCAAATATGCCGTAGTTATTTTGATGGAAATGTGAGCAAATGTTATACCTGTATATTTGAGGATAAAATTGCAATTTTAGGTGCACAGCGGTATGACATGATGATGAAGCACATGAGCCCTGTCTGATGCCAGGTTCAGACCCTGCTTTTACCACTGCCTTCCTGGCTGTCCCGGGGGGGTGCACTGATCTCCTTTTGCTTCCTAATCTGAAAAATGGGCCTAAGCGTGGCAGCTGCCTCTGTGGGTTGTTGCAAGGCTTCAATGAATTAAATCCCCTGACGTACTTAAAGTGGCGTCTGGCACGTCATAAGGACTCAATAGATGGCTACTTTTCTTAGCATTGTTAATCATTACAATTGGACTGTGGTGGAGGTTTGACTAAAATGAGGCTTTTGTGTTATCTGTGGATTTAATGGTCTTGGCTGCTCTCTTGGTTCCAGTGAATGGATGGATAATGGGGAGTCTTCTCAATACTGTTATTAGTCCAGATGCTTTACCTGTCCTAATGTTCTGTCTTAGAGGTGGCTTATCAGTGCTATGAGTGAGTATAAGGCATCTGAATAGCAGATTTCATTTGTGGTTTGTAGTGTGAGTTGACCCACATCTAAATCTTCCTTGATCTAATCGTCTTTGCTGTTCTGTTTGATCTTGTAAATATTAATTTAGTCTGGTTGTTGATGTGGTTTTCAATGGTCCCAAGGTTAATTACTGTATTTTGTTTATAAAGTACTTATAGATGGCTAGGCCCATTGTGGAGGACTTACAAAAGCTCCATCTGGGTTTAGGCCTGCAGACTTGCAATAAAACTTGGTGAGCGTTAATGAAAAAGAATTTCCAACTCTTTACCGTTTTCCAACTCTGCCCAGGGAGATTCCTGCTTGGGTCCCTTGTTTCAGGAAATATTGGGGGCATAACTATTTTGTACCTTTTCCTATTTGCTGGCAGAAATGAGGACTACTTAATCCTGTCTCCTAATTAGGTACTGGATTAGGAGTACCTAATCCAGCGTCCTGAGAATGCTTGGTCATTTAGGAAATGCTTCTTGAGGGCCCACTATGTGCAGGGCTGTATGCTCAACTGAAGGCCCTGCCTTCACAGTGCTTCCAGGGCAGTGAGGGGGGACAGCAAGGAAGCAGATCCACAAGGTACAGGGCCGGAGGGAGCAGTGAGGCTGGGATGGTCAAAGAAAGCGCCCTTCTGAGAGGATTGAGGAGGAGGCAGCACTGGTGAGGGTACCCTAAAGAAGACCGGAGGAGAGCGTTGGCCTGCCCCAAAGGGTGTCTGCTTCTAACAGGCAGACGTGGAGGGTAGGGGGGAGGGCAGGAGAATATTCCAGGTGGAAAGGACAGTTTGAGCAAAGGTAAACAAAACAACTAGGTTCCTAAATTTCTTAATCTAAGAAATTAGATTTGCAGGTGTGTTAGGCTGTTCTTGGGTTGCAATAAAGAAGTACCCAAGGCTGGGTAATTTATGAAGAAAAGAGGTAGTGGGACATGATGGCTCATGCCTATAATCTTAGCACTTTGGGAGGCCGAGGCAAGCGGATCCCTTGATCCCAGGAGTTTGAGATCTGGCAACATGGCAAAACTCCATCTCTACAAACAATACAAAAAATTTAGCTGGGTGTGGTCGTGCCTCTGTAGTCCCAGCTGCTTGGAAGGCGAGAGGATGGCTTGAGCCCAGGAAGTGGAAATTGCAGTGCACAGAAATCCCGCCACTGCACTCCAGCCTGGGTAATAGAGTGAGACTCTGTCTCAAATAAAAGAAAAGAGGTTTAATTGGTTCACTGTTCTGCAGGCTGCACAAGCATGGCGGGACATGTGCTGAGCTTCTGGGCTTCTGGGGAGGCCTCAGGGAGCTTTTACTTATGGCAGAAAGTGAAGTGGGAGCAGACACCTCACATGGTCAGAGCAGGAGCACTGGGAGGAGAGGGGCCGTGCTGCACACTTTCAAAGGAGACGTCAGTATCACCAGGACAGCACTAAGCCATGAGGGATCCGCCCCCCTCACCCAAACACCTCCCTCCAGGCCCCACCTCTAGCACTGGGGATCACATTTCAACATGAGATTTGGGCAGGAACAAATATCCAAGCTGTATCAGCATGCTACCTTCTTGGGTTTTTGTTGTTGTTGCCATACTCCCATATTATCTTTAGTTTTGATTACTTGGTATCTTTTTCCGCAATTTTTTTTTTCTGAATACATTTGCTTTAAGAAGGAAATTTTGTCACTTATTTAATCTATTTTATTTATAATTTACATATTATATATTATATATATATATATTTTTTCCTAATAGATATTACAATAAATATATAAACACTGAAATGAGAAGCAGTGTTCCCCTGGGATCTACCTAGGAATCACCTGGTAGTGAATACCAGGTGATTCACAGTGTACCACTGGTGACAGTGGTACACCTCACACACTTTGGGGAACTCTGTATTTGGCTAAGAGGCTCACTTATTTTGCCTGAAAACTTGGAGAAAAGCAGGAGAAGCAGAGCAGGAAGATGGGGAATGTGGCCCAGAGTTACCAGCTGGATCTGGAACCAGGCAGCCTGGGTCCATAGCCTACTTCTGCTGTTTCCCAGCTGTGTGACTTCAGGCATGTTGTTTCATGTCTCCGTGCCTCAGTTTTCTCTTGTGAAATGGGATAGTGTCCACCTTATAGGGTTATTGTGAAGATGTGGTAATGTCTGTAAATTATTCACTACAGAATTTGGGACATAGTAAGCCCCTCAATAGATTTTCCTTTTTTTTTTGGTTACAAGAGGTAAGCATTTCTGCTGAGTACCCAAGTCTCTTTCTCTCTGGTATACTATATTCAGATCTTTGGTGCTCATCCTAACGAAATGGGCACCTCTGTACCCCATTATTTTTTTCCCTTACCGTGTTTTCTCAGCAGCCAGCCTAAAACTCACAGGTGTCTGAGCAGCCCTTTCATGGGAACCTTAAAGAGCACCCTCATAAATAATGGAAGGTGGATTAACAGACCATTGGATAGAGAAGGTGTCGTGTGTGCATGCCATGGAACACTACTCGGTCTTGAAAAATGAAATTATGTTTAAGGTGGATTAACCGACGATTGGATAGAGAAGGTGTCGTGTGTGCATGCCATGGAATACTACTCGGTCATGAAAAATGAAATTATGTTTTTTACAACAGCATGGATGGAACTGGAGGTTATTAAGTGAAATAACTCAGAAACAGAAGGTCAAGTACTGCATACTCTCACTTGCTAAGTGGGAGCTAAATAATGTGTACACATGGACACAGAGAGTGGAATAATAGACATTGGGGACGGGGAAAGGTTAGATGGGGGAAAGGTGGGAGGGTAGGAGGGGTGAGAGGGATGAGAAATTGCCTAATGGCAACAATGTATACTATTCAGGTGATGGTTACCCTGAAACCACTATTTTTTTAAAAAAAAAAGAGAGAGAATGGTATGGACAGGTCATTTCAGCTGACTTGGAATGTGGTGTGGAAACTCTTACTGCACCTGTGTTTGGTTGGGCTTTGCTGCAGAGAGATTTTTTTTCCCTGTGTATGTATTTAAATCTTAGCTTTAAAATGTGACCTCTACAAAGAGTTATTAGGCTTTATCCTGATAGCTATTACATACTTCAAAAACCTATATATTGTATAACTACTAGATCACTACTGTGTGGATTTAACCTTCATTATTCAACCTCAAAATAGGGACTGTTTGCAGAATAAATGTCTGCTCTCGTCCACAGTGTTTTGATTTTGCTTCTGAAGCGGAAGTTCGTAGACAAATAACTGATCCCTCTTAAAGGAAATGTACAAGAATAAAGTTGTCTTGAGGCGACCTTGTCAGAGCCAGGAGACCCAGGGCCCGCTGGTGCCGTTTTCGCCCCTTGGTGTTCCTTTTCTGTGTCGCCATCCATCTCTGCTTGTCAGAGCTGCGGTGCTGCCCACCCCTGTCTCGTGAAATCTCATGCTAGGGCTGGATGAAGCAAGTCACGGATTGAATGGAGCCATGTTATTTTCTCCTGTTGCCCTTTTTCCTGGAACACAGTTGTTTTGTTTTATTCATCTTTTGATCAACTATTATAAGCTAAACTCTCTCATTGTAGTTAAAATGGCAAGGAAAGGGACCTGCTTTGGCACCTCAGTCTCGTCCATCGGGATTCTTCTGGTTTTAATGTGATATGTGACATATTTTCTGGGATCAGGGCAGTGCTCGCCAATAGAACTTTATGTAATGATGGAAATGTTCTATATCCACATTATCCCACGTGGTAGCCGCCAGCCACATGTAACTGTTGAGCGCTTGAAATGTGGCTAGTGTTACTGAGGAAATAAGTTTTTTATTTTACTTAATTTTAGTGAAACTTAAATAGCCACCCGTAGCCAGTGGCACTATGTTGGACAGCACAGATCTGGAGGCTGGAAGGAACCTTGGGCCATGTAGATGAATGCTTAACTTAACCCTTTTTTGCTTCACTATGCATATTTTCACAGTCTTTCTGTCTAGCTAAGGAGGGGCAGGGGATGGGATAGGGCTTTGAAAAGCATCAGTTCTAGTGATGAGGTGAGAAAGAACGCAGAGCCGTTGAGACAGGGAGCCTCGAACTCTGTGGCCAAGACAAGCCCTCTTTTTTCCCCAACGTAGTTAGATTTTAGAACAAAGGACATTTGGCATTTGGGTTAATCCTTTCAGAAATCCACGTACTAGCTAGCTGTAATTCTACCCCTTTCTTTCCCACTCAGGAAAGCTTACTGGAATGCAAATGAGTGACAGAAATGTTATTAGGGATAACCTTGAATCTGATCTAATTTATCAGTAAATAATTGACAATCTCGTGTACTTTAACTGTTATCGGGAACATGTTATTTGGGACACATCTCATAATTGATTGCAAAAACTACTGTGTCTTGACACTACATTTGAAAAAGGATGGATCCATTAGAACATTCGCTGCAGTGTGTGGATGTGCTACAGTGTATGTGCAGTTGTATAGATGCATGTGTTGAACCTAGGGTTTCCTGGACAGGTGATGATTGGAGAAACACGAATAAGGCCATCATTGAGTCTTTTCAGCCATCCAGTAGTTACTGAGTGCCATTCATATGCCGAGATGTTGACAACGTAGTAATGAAAAAGTCAGGGTCTCACAGCCCTCACCCTCCCTCATGGAGCTTACATTCTGCCGGGGGAGACAAGACTATAAAAGCAATGGCAGGTAGTGATAAATCATGCAGGATGAGAGCTACAGAAGACTGGGGTGAGTCCCTTTGGTGGGGTTGGGGGCAGGCCTGTGTGGAGAGCAGAGTCTGAGCAGAGGCCTGCATGTGGTGTCTGGAGAGAGCCTTCCAGCAGAGGAAACAGCAAGGCCAGCCTTGGAGTCTTTGGAAGGCATTCTGCTGCAGTTGAAGCTGTTAGTATTTCTTGCTGTCACAGAAGGGGCTCTTGATATCTAGAACTTATATTGATTTCCCACTCTTTTTTTCCCTGTGAACGTAATCAGGCCTGGACCCTGTCTTTTACAGAGCGACTGTCTTCGTTGGGCACCTTCAGCCAAAATCAGGTTGTTAATTGCCATATGCGGTGGGCTGTCTTCCCACGGACTGTGTCAGCATCTTCAGTGGTGATCCCATGGGCAAGCGTGCTCCTTAGCCCGGCACCTCGACTGCCCCTCATCTCCCATCTGAGGCCCTGCACGTTGCCTTCTGTAGTCAAGATTGTTCCGTTTTCTGTCCTTGGAACAGAGCTGCTACTTTTCGTATTTCCCTTTTGTTCATGTGGTGCCTCTTTTCTGAAACACACTTTTCTCCTCAGTTCTTCCCTGATCTTTCCCATCCGCTTACTGTCCGTTCTCCTGGGACACTTGACCACACCCACCCAGCTGTGGCCGGAACCCTTATTTCCTGATTTGTGGTGAGGGATTGTTTGGATTACATCACAAGCAATGCCCTGATATTTGTTGAGTTGGTGATAAATATGATCAGGCCCATCCCATGTTTTATTTCTCCAATTTCTTGGCCTTGAACTCAAGGACTCTTTGTAGTGTTAGGTTTGAGGAAAAAAAATAATTTAAAATACTGTAAAACAGACACTCCAATTCTGGATTCTTTAGAAGAAATTTTCCCTTTTTTGGGGTTCTTTGGATTTCCCCCATTTTTCTTTGGCAGCGTTTTCAGTTTTCTCCTATTTCTGAGAGCTGAATGTGTGGTTAGGGTGATGTGGGGTTCTGGGAGCCAGTCTCGCTGACAGTCGGTGGGCCAGAGATTATGTGGGCAGCTTTGGAGTGCTCACATTGCTTTGTTTTGTTCTTAGCCCTTTCTGGTTGGAAGGTCCTGTCCAGGCCCAAGTTCTCTATGATTCTCTTTGCTGGTTTCCTGGCTGGGCTGACCGTACTCTGCTGGACATTCACCAGACCTTGGCATCCTGTCCCTGAGACCTGGGAGGAGAGTGTGGCATCCGTGCTGGCCATCTCCCCCCTAGGCTCTAGAATGACCACTTGACTGCCGCTCTCCCTCTGGCTCCACTTTGAGCACATGCCTGCAGAAGCTCGTCTCAGGAATATTGAAGTTTTTCCTTGATTTTTCCCACAGTCTGCAGAGCCTGATTTAGGGCCGCACCAGGATTAAGTAAGATTTACCAGCATCTTCTCTCTGTCTCTCTTGTGTATCTTGTATGAATGTGTCCTAATAACTATTGATATCAAGTTCATCCCTCCAGAAGCCAGGACCGACCTTTGGTGTCTTGCTGAGGTTGCAGTTTTCTGATGTGTTTTTCTTGCAAGTAAAATCAATGGAGATAAATCTCAGTAAGTTTTCCTGCACAATGAGGTGGTTAGGCTCTGCTGCCATGGTGGGCTCCTCCCTCCATGCCATGAGCTCGCTCATCTTGTGCAAGGTTGTTTCACCAAAATTGATTGGTTGCTCCACTACTCTAAAGGTCATGCTTAATCACATTTCAGGACGATTGAAGAAGATTCCAAATTGCCCAAGTTGCATAGTTGGCTTTGTGTTGTCCTTTGGTGCTGTTTGTTCTTGACAGCACAGCTCTCATTTACTCAGCAGTTATACCTGTGCTTAAAGGGCAGAAACCCAAGCTGCGTTTTTTATCCTGAAAATTGGTCACAGCCAGTTGTCTGTGGTTTAGAAATGGTCTGTTTTGCCCATGGAAGTCCTAACATGAATGGCATGACACCCCAGCATGCTGCCAAAGCCCTGCCCGCCACCCCCGTGGTTCAGGTGTCGGGTGAAGGACGGGCCCTGGCCACAGAGTGGGTTTGGCTTATCCGAGCAGTTGATGAACCAAGCTGACAGGTCCAGAGGGGTTCTGCTGTTGGCCTTTCATGTTAAGCATGGAGCTGTAGAACAGATGGAAGGGAAGGGGCCTTCTTGACAGTTTGGGAGGGTGGGGACCTTAAGTTACGATGAATCAAAAGAACAGTTTAGTTACTAGCGGCGTTCTGTGTGACAGCTTGACATTCTGTAATTGTCCACAGAGACCAAACTACTTTGGAATGGTGTTCTTGCAAATGTGTCATCTAGTTTTTTCGCTAATAAGGAGGAATGGTCTGATTTGAAAGTTCTGAGTAATTTCACATTATTTATTAACTGTCAGCTGTAGGAATGTTTTTCCTCTCCATAGTGGTTGACTGGAGGACTGGAAACGAGTAATTGAGATTCCTGCAGTCCAGAAACATTTTTTTTTTTTTTTTTCCATTCCTGAGAGAAAAATTGTGTTTGGAAAATCTGTAACATGACTTAGTATCATAATGTCGAGGATGTTTGCAGGATAGGAGAAAAATTATTATTTTGTAGGGGATGGTTAAGTATTGTTTTCAGAGTAATATGTGCTCGTTATCCCAACCTGAAAAACAGAAAAGCAGAACGAAGAAAAAAATTATCTATAATCTCACCACCTGACCGATGTATACCTGAGGTTGCAGTTTTTTTGAAGTTTGGCAATCAGACCTTGGCAATGACCTTGAGCAGTAGGATATAAATAACTCCCACATGCTTAGTGTTCCAATAATGGAACACTAGGCATAAATGGGCTTTAAACAGCATCAGCATTTTTATACCTCCTTCTAGCCTTTTTTTCTAGGTAAATGTTTTCATTTTTAGCTTTGTTGTGTCCATTCTTTATATGCAATGAAAACTAGCCTCACTCTGTTTCCCACCATAGCCTACAAATTTTTAATGATGTTATATGGTAATATTATTATATAGTATTCAGAGAATTTGGATTTTAAAAACTGTGTAATATTCCATTGAAGGCATGCACCATAATTTCTCATACCATTTTCTTGTTGGAAATTTTGTTTACCACTGATACAAATATTGATGGCATAAATATCTTTTGCTTAGGAGTATTTCCTAAAGATAGAGTCTTGAAAGAATTATTGGGTCAAAGAGTATGGATTTTTTTTTTTCCCCAGGATTTGGACAAGCTTTATTACAAAACCATAGGTCACCATTTGAACCACTATAAAGGTGCCAAGTGGACTAAGACGTGTGTGTGTGTGTTTCTAAAACATGTATAAAATGAAGCATTTAAAAATTGCCAAGCAGTTTGGCCTTAAACTGTAAGGTTACCTATATATGGGTGGTTTTTTTCTGCCATTTTGCAGATGGGACCCCAACTGTGTTTGGTACTCTTCCTCGTGGTTATCGATCTCTTGTGTCTTTGCTCCTCCTCCCCTCAACTCATGCTCTGCCTCTAACTGTCTTTGTTGCTCAGTACACGTTCACGTGAATTCCACGTGGTTATTTTCTCTCTGGGTAATACTGAACCGAGGTGCAAAGCTGTAAAGACAGAGAGATCCCTGAAACAAGTACAATCTTAAAGAGAGATATACATATATGATCTTTTACATACATATCTTTAAGATTGCATGTATATATACACACACACATGCTGTCTAAGGTGAAACCTATGCATGTTCAGCTTAAGGATGAAGCCAGGAGTTCATCAACTTTATGAGGTCACTTTTCCAAGTGCCTCTTTTTCTGTAATCTCTCTTATACTTTTCTTGAGGCTCTCCTTTTTGATTCCTTGGGTGGAAAACTAGGGCTTTATTTGCCCTGCTCTGCTGGGTACTTTCACGTTGCATTTGGGAAAAAACGGTGGCAGGGCAGAGAGAGAATAAAAGCAACGGTTGTGTGTGTGTGTATGTGCAGAGGACAGATTCCTTCACTCTCTTGGGACTACTGTTCCTTTGACTGGAAAGGAAGTTTCTCTACCCTCAACATTTTAGGCTCTTCTGGGTTCCCACTGCAGCTGCTAATGCTGGTGTCATCACCACTGCTACAATTGCTTGGGGGCTGGGACGTGAGAGAATGGAGAGAAGGGAAAAACCCGACAGGTGATTTCACCCACTACTATTTACTTTTCATAGTCCTCAAATAACTGCTCCATATATTCTGTTCAGCTTTTATAGCTGCATTCAGTGGAAAGTCAGGGTGGAGAGTACTCCCTCTGACTTACTTGCATCCAGAATAAGGTATAGCTTTTTTTTTTTTTCTTTAAAGACTCTTGGTACCTATTACTAAGTTGCTTTTCACAATCACTATACCAGTTAATATTCCATAGCAATATTAGCTGACCTGTTTCAGTTTACTTTTGTGAGCATTAGAAAAAATTGTCAAAACAATCAAAACAAAATAATAAGATAAAAATACTTTCATCTTTACTTAGTTGATAGGTGAACCACTGCAGCTTACTGTGTTAGTTTATTTCCTTAATTAGTAGTGTGGTTTAACTTTTGCCTTTATATTTATTAACTTAGTGTATCTCTTTTCTTCTCTTGAATCGTCAGTTCTGATCCATTGCCTATTTGCTAAATTTAGTCTTCATATTTATACATGGTCATTTTTAACTATAAAATAACATAAACCTCTCACAATATCACAGGGCTGGTATGGGAGCTCTGTATTTCCAGGGACCAAGGTTCCATTATCCTATTGCTTTGCCACATGTAGCTTTTATTCCCAAGTTGTCTGGTATGGCTGCTGGAGCTCCAGCCATCACGCTTTCTTTCCTAGCAGCAACCTGGAGGAAGTAGTGAAGTAGGAGGAACAAAGAACACTCATGAGCTTTAAGGAGGTTTCCCAGACCCTACAGATAACATTTTGTTCAATTCCTATTGGTCAGAACTTAGACACGTGGCTACCTCACTGCAAGGGTTGTTGAGAAACAGTGTTTAGCTGGGCAGCAAAGACCCTGTTTAAAAAACTGGAGTTCTGTAACGCAAAAAGTAATGGAGAATAAATACTGACGTGCAGTCAGAAGTGGCTGCCATGGTGTTAGTTCCTTTGGAATTATATCTATTTGTTGTAAAACAAGCAAACAAACGTAATAGAGGCCTAAAAAGTCAAAGGTGAATGGCTGGGTTGGGATTTCCTTCCTATCCTTTCCCTTTACCACTCAAATATTACTGCTGTTAATGGCTGGCAAATAGTTTTTTAGGACCTTTTGTTATGCATGTAAAAGGTGTGTGTGTGTGTGTGTGTGTAATTTCCTCTTCTTAGACAGTACTTAGAGTTTTCTTTCATTCAATAATAGACATACAAATCATGTATATGTACAGCATACATACAATGTTCTATTATATGAATGTACTATAACTTACTTTTCTTGTATCGACAGACATGTTGCCTAGTTATTTTACATTTACAAATATGCCTGCAGGGAACAGTCTTGAGTATCTATCTTGGCATACTTGGTACATATATTTGTCATTGTTTCCTTAAATCTATTAATTTTAGACATTTTTGTTTTTTAAAGTATCTCCCCAATTTGTTGTCTGCCTTACATTTTGTTATATTTTCTTTTTTAAAAACATATACATATTTTAAATTTTATAGCCAAATCTGTTGGTCTTTTTCTTTTCACCTGTCTCTTTGAAACTTAGAGGTTGTGAGATATTCACATCTTTTTTTCCTCATATGTTTTTCTGTGATTTGATTTCATACTTTTAACTCTAATTGATCTAAAATTACATCTGGTGTATGGTGTGAAGTGGCACTCCAAATTAAAACTTTTTCCTGTTTTTAATGTATTTCCACTGAATTAAGTAAATTTTATTTTTGACTTAGTAATGATAGAGATCTCATTAAATGAAAACTGACCAGAAATGGAAAAAAAAAAAAAAAATTAGAGTGCCTTCATTTGATTGGCTTCTACAGGTAATTTTCCAGCCATGGAATTTGAGGGTAAAATGTGGACTACTTTTGATCATTTAAGCAGATACAGAATTGTCCTTCAGATGTGAGGTCAGCAGATCCAACTGCAAAGCAGTTAATGATAAGCAAAGTTAGCTTACACACTGAAAATCTGGTGCAGTGGGTGGCCTGGCTGCCAGTAGAGCACCCGCCCGGGGAAGAGGTGAAGTCAGCCTTGTCTGCACCCTCTGTTCGTGTTGCCCCTCAGGACAGACCATCTCATGGTTACCGTCTCCATTTCTGTCTCCTCCTCCCTCTCCCTCTGGGAGTTTCTGATGCAAGATCACTGAAAAAGCGCTGGGAGTGAGAAGTAAGAAGCGTAATAGAAAGTTTGTCATGCATTTATAAATGAGCAAATACTGTGCAAGGTGCTTGATACAATTGCTGAACCTAGAAGCAACTCCATGGTGTATGCATTATTGTTCCTCCTTTAACGAGGAGGAAACAGTCTAGAGAGTTAGGTGGCCCATGCCGGGTCCCTCAGCTACCAGGCAGTGCAGCCAGGCTTGTTTGTCTGTCCCCAAACTTTAGAGTACTTCTCCCTTCCCTCCTGCCCTCCCTATTTCTTTTCTGTCTATCCTTTGTCCCTCTGTGACCTTTTTTGTCTTTTTCTTTGTTATCTCATGAGGGACTTTAAAAAACAACATCTCAGATTATCAGAGTAACACATTTATTATAGAAGTTTTGGAGTATGTAGCAAAGATCAGCACGAAGACATCCCCGCCAGTTGACAACACTTGACTACGGTGTGTGAGTCTCATTTCCCTTCATGGTTTGTCAGCACTGGGTATGGAGATGAGACGACAGTCTTTGCCAGTTGCCCTGAAGGAAGGTGGGACCTGCATGTCGTCTTTTGCACATTGCAAGTTCATGCCTTTACCCTTTCTGCATTGCTTGGTGTGGCATTTTTTTTTTTTAAATTGATATCCATGCTCCTTCCACTTCTACTGTACTGTAGGGCTTTGGTTCTTTTGCCCTAAGAACCTTTTTCCTGGATCATAAATTCCATTACCATTAGGAATTCCTTATTAAATCTGTTAATGTAAGTTTTAATTGAAAATTATTTTTTTCGGTTTACTCTTTTCTGATAGCATGTATTTTCATTTAATCTTTGTAATAGTGGAATTAGAAAGTTTTTTTCTTTTTTAAATTATAAAAGATCTTATGTATGAAACTATATATATATCATATATGTGAAATGCAGATGTATAATAAATGCTTATGTACCTGCTCCCAGCTTATGAAACAGAGCAGGCAGCAGTTCCTGTGCATATCTTATGAGCCCCTCCTCATTCTCCCTCTCTCCTCGTTCCTCCAATGTACCCCACCTGACTGAATTTTGAGTTGATTATAAAGAAGACAGACATCTTTATTCCTTTTTTTTTTTTTAAGAAAAAAAAATAGAAGCCTTAAAAGGTCAAATAAGTTGCCCAGGATCTGGCAGTGAAAATAACTGTGATGCTGGCACCCAAATCTCGGCCTTGTAGTATAAGTGTGACTTTTCCTTTCTGTTCTGAAACACTGTAATACCTCCTCATTTTGTTCATAGTATTATGGTTTTTTTTGACCCTCACCCTATATAGATTTAACTTTATCGGTTTTAACGATACAGATTTCTGAAGAGTAAATTAAAATTTTTGGGAAGTAGCGCTCTTATTACTGAGAGTTTTACATTTGCCTGCTCCAGATGTTACTAGAAAACTTACCTTGTCCCTCAAAAACAAAAGTACTGATGGTCTGTGGGATATCTGTGTATTGGCCTCTCTAATTTGTTCCCATAGCTAGAGTTGGCAAAGGTAATGTACACATGATTAGTGGGTATGTGATCACCCCTTTTATACAATCAATACCATGGTTCCAAATGAATCAACTTATCTTGAAAGATGGCTAGCCTTTCAAAAAGTCAAATGCTGGGGATTTTCCACTGGCTCTAGTTCAGTTTTTGCTAATTTTTGTAACTCACATCAACATTCAGGTCACAGATGTGGATTAAAAGTGAAGCCCAGTGAAATAAGGTCTGTCTTGCAGTGGTGGTGTGTGCAGCAGGGTCCACTCATAGATCTCAATTTCCAGCATCAGAAATGCTTAGTCTTCTTCTTGGCATTTGCTTCAGTGCTGACTCATGGTGAATGCAGATTGTGGCCACTAGACTGTGGATAAAGGAGGGGCAGGAATTGTAGGCTCTTCGGTCCCAGAGGTCCCTGGGCAATATGGCATTGCGGTTATGAGTGTAGACGTTGAAGTCTCATACCTCTTGGCACGCCCTCTCTGCCTCGTGACCTGCGGCAAGTGACTTTACCTCGTGAAGCCTGTTTTCTCATCTGTAAAATGGGGGCAACATCAGTATACACACTTTTGAGCATAATGAGTTTAAACAACATATAAATAGGGTATACATGAGACTGTTTCTGTGAACCCTTTTCTCGGTGCCTGGCACATAGCATGTGTTAAGAACTGTAGCTGCCAGTAGTGATGGCCGTCACCGTCATCGTTGTTTTCCTTAAGCCAGCCTCCTCATTTGTAGAGGAAGAAACTGAGTCCCAGATCCTGTGGCCACTCAGCAGCCGAGCTGGGACAAGAGTGGCAGCGTCTGGGCTTCCCGTGCAGTGCTCTTTCCACCTCGCCACCTGCCTGTCTCCGCATATCTCTAGATCACGTACTTTCTCACCTCCCCTGGTTCTCTGCAGTGCCGGCAGATCCTAACAACAGATGGTTCTGTTTTGAATTAAAACAATTTAACTCAAGATCCATCAACTGCCAACATCAAACACCCTTAAAAGAAGGGAAGAAACTCATTATCAAGAGTATTTAAGCAAAGTAGGTATTTAATCTATCTTAATCATTTGCATTCTTGAGAAGAAGAAAGTCAGTGGCAGCTGCCACCGTAGGCCAGGCCCCACGAACGTGCTTGCACGTAATTGCTTCTCCCTTTTTTTCTTTGCCATACCGTACTGATTTGGACTGTGGCCCTTAAGAACAAGTTTTTCAGCACGCTGAATATTCGACTATTTAAAAATTTAAAAAGTAATCTCTTTCATTTTGTTCCATAAATCCTGTGGCTGTCCATCTTTCAGTCGAGCTTTGTCACAGCACACATGGGCACCGCGGGCCTTCTGACGCCACATGAGGCTGTGCTTGCAGTGCCCGACAGGAGGACGGGGAGCGACTGAGCTCTGTGGACGCTGCAGTCGGTAGCGTGATGGTTCCTGTCTGGCAGAGCTGCAGTCGCCTACATTAAATGTGCATTCGGTGCTGCCCCTACATGCCATACCTGGTTCTTCCCAAAGCTTGGTGTCTACAGAATGTTTCCTTGCATCCAAATCACAGAGCTGATGGTGTGAGAGTGGATGTGTGAGCCATGAAAATATACAGACTCTTTAGTCACATGTGCGTGCTCAGTTCAGTCCACTCAGGTCTGGACTCTCAGCATGACTGTTTCCTCTCCCGCTTTGGCGCCTCACTGCCATCCTCTCTGCTCTGTTAGCGAGCTCGTCATCTCCCTTGCAGCCCACATTAGGTGCTGAGGGACACAGAGGCAGTTGTTGACGACCCTCTTTTTCCCTTTGTTCTTTTTGTTCCTTCTCTCTACCCCCTTCTTCTATTTTATTTCCTCTTTCTTGTTCTTCCCTTCTTCCCTTCTTCTCTGCTGCCTGTGGTGTGGTCTGATGACAGCTGCCTGCAGGGCCACTGTGTTGCACTGCTTCCAGATAAATTGTACGCCTTGCCTCTGGAGTGGTGAGACGGCAGTGGCTCTGGGCCCTGGCTGCAGGTACAGCTTAACTCTTTGGAACCAGGCTGTGGCGCCCTCCCCTCCCCTAATCTCAACATGAGAGAAAATGATGGAAGCACGCAGTTGTTTGACAAAGCATACGGGAGGAAATCAAACCGTTGCCTGGGCCTTCCTGGAATATCCTGCCATGCGTGCTGGTGCTTGAGTGTGCGGAGTGTGTGCAAGTGCACAGGGCGTACCGGCAGAAGCAGAGATTTGCTGGTGGAGCCGAGCACTTTGTCACCTTGAGTGCTTCTTATTGGGACCTTCATGTCCTTGACCAGATTGGAGCCTGATGGGCTGGAAGGTCTGGGTGTAGTTAAGCTCTACCGTCTGCTCCCAGCTAAAAGTAAACATGCTGCCTTAGTATTTGTTTTCCACACCACACTTTTGCCCAATGTATAGATCTAAAGCCCTATTTATAGCTTTCTCGTGACATTTGTACGGGCAGTCTCTCGTCAGGGATGCCTTATCTGCGTGTGAAGCCGCCTAAGCCCAGTCAGCCCCTCTCCATGGCCCCACCTCTCATCCCGACTTAGATTTCTCTGTGTATAAATGGCTGCTCTTAAGCAACCTGCCATGCAGTTTCTTACCTAGTTTGGTTTAAAGTATTCTCCCACAGGGAAATAAAGCAAAAAGGTGACGGCATTTGCTTTTTAATCTTTTAATAATTCATTTCCCCGCCGCAGGGAAGAGACTGAGGCCCCCGGTGGCTGGCAGCAGCTTTGTTTAGTGCTGGGCAGCCCATGTGCGAGGACCGATGCTGAGCACGACAAGGTGAAATCTCACAGGTCATCAATTTGTAGCTGACAGCATTTTGAAAAGTGATGTGTAAGGAGCTGATATTGGTATAGTGGTATGAGTGAAATTTATCATATCATAAAGTGTATGTGATAGGGGAATATTGTATATTTTCTCTTTATCAAAATGTCCCACTGTTTTATTGATGCTTTTCACCCTTCTATGGTCTTATGAAACAAGACAACAAAACAAAGCTGGGAATCATGAAATCTCAGAATTAGCAGAGAGGCCAAAGAAGTGCTATCTTTTATAAGGCAGGGACCTGCAGTCACAGAGGCGAGTGGTGTCCTTTGTAGCCAGTGAAAGTCCTAGAGGCAGGACCCTGTCTTGAGTGTCTTTTTCTCCCCAGGGCCAGCACTGAACGGAGCACACAGTGGCGGTTGAGGGGCAGGAGGGATTGCCGAGCAGGTGGACTCCGGCTTCCTGGGTCCTCGTCCACTCGTCCTTGGGACACAGGGTGTTCACTCACTCTCCTTTGAAGTAGGGCTCCCCTCCTTGAAGTGTACCTTGGATCCAGTGTGGCCTTTGATGGCAGACAGACTGGCGGTGAATTTAGCTCAGTGACCACTTGCTGTGAGACCCAGCCTTCTCTTCCCTCAGTACTTCGGGATGGAGTCAGTACTGGAACTGCACTGTTACGACTCATAATGACAATGGCCAGCGTTTATTGAGCACTTGCCATGTGCGGGGCACCGTGCTAGGTACTTTGCATGAATTAACACATCTAGTCCCCACAAGAGCCTGGAGGCGTGTGTACTATTATTATTATCATTCTCACTTGAGAGCCAAGGAAACTGAGGTGCACAGAGCTTCAGTTACACAGCTTCCTCTTCACTAGCACCTGAGTTCTCCCGCCTCTCAGCAGAGTGCCTGATATACATAGCACTCACGTGGTGAGTGACAGGTTTGACAATAAAGGTAAACTGTTTGTATGGCAAATCTCTTAATAGTGTTCTTTGTGGTTTCTTTGCTTTCAAGCTTGAGAACCTCTCCATCTAGAAATCATTAACTCTTTATTCCATCGGGAGTCATTTTGGTTTATGGGACTCCTTGCAATTTTGAAGTCCAAGTTCAAGGCAGAGAGACCAAAATCATACTGTTTAATTGCATTTGAAGACATGATGAAACCAGGTTGACCTCCATGTTCTTGTTGTGGCCCTGCCATGGATTGGCTGGCTTCTCCGCTCTACTGCCTGTTCTCTATCAGCAGGCAGAGTGTCATTTAGCGAGGACAGTCACTCTGTTCGAAGCCCTGCCACAGCACCCATCATATCCAGAGGAAAACTTGCAATGGCCCCCCACCCACCTCAGCTCCTTCCTTCTCTCTGTCTCCTGCTGATTCAAAGTCATTCCAGGCACACTCCCTTCTCCACCTTAGAGCTTCTGTGCTGACTATTCTGCCCCCAAATATCCCAAATACCTAAATCCTCATTTTCAGATCACATTGCAGGTGCCATCTTCTCAGTAAGCACCACATTTAACATTGCAGCCCACTCCCACACCCTGCACATTTTAAAAACCATAACATGTTCTATCTTCTAATATACTATGTATTTTACTTTTAAAAAGAGTGCTTATTGGGAAGCAGCCTTTCTTTGTTTATTTCAGTGATATTTCTCAAGTGCTTAGAAGGATACCTGGCACATTTTAGGGACTGGCCCATAAATATTTGTTGAATGAATGAATGAATGAGAGTGTAGCCTTGGTGAAGCCACTTTCTCTTTGGGGCCTTAAAAAAAAAAGGTAGAATAGCAGCTTGTACTGCTGTAGATGACATACATCCTCCCAATTGTAACTTCTGTTGATTCTTTGCATCTTGGTTGTGTCAGTGCATCACAAATCCACCCTCACCCAGCCTAGGATGTGAGATTCACGGAGCAGACAGAATTCAGCTGGTGTTGGGGAGGCAGATGACATATCCTGCATTGCTGGATCTAGAGATCTACGTTCAGCTCCTATCTGGGGTCGGGACATGTTGTGTGTCAGCCAAAGCTCATGTGTCAGAAACACAGCACTTTGCCCAGCCGACAGCTGCCCAGTGAGAGCCTGCCCGTTTTGCCCACTTTCTTTTGGTGATGTTTCCAGAGCCTCTTTGCGGTGCCATTGTCATTTCCCATCACCAGCAGGGTAGCTCCAGTTTTCTGTCAGTGCCACCGAAGCCAGCCCAAGCCCATTGTTGCTGTGGATTTGTTTGCATATTGCACAGCCATCTGTTCTCTTTACCATCCAAGCTTTAGATTTTGAAATATGAATTACCAACCACTCCAAGGATTTCAATGGCTTACTGTTTGTTTTGTATGCCAGTAACTAGTCTTTCAACTGTTAGAATCACCGTTTTAAAAGCCTAGATTACTCTTCTGTTGTGTAGGCGCGTTGGGCAGTCATTGTGGCTGAATGAACTGGTACCTAGGTATCTAACTGGACCATAAGCTTGAAAACCACCACATGCGACTATTACTGTACATGATTTCATCCTGATAGGGAACATTAAATCAGAAAGTTGTTTGAGAAAGATACCAGTATATAGTAACCCTAAATATAGTAAGCTCATGGATTAGGATTACACTTCAAGCGTGTTTATTCGTGTTGTGACTTCAACTTACTACTCTTTGTGATAAACGGAGGGGTCTGTGAGTATGATTGTGTGTGGCGCACTTCTCGGTCCTAGCAGCAGCGTCTGTTGTTACTGCCATCCTTTACTGAGCATTCACCTGTACCCAGCGCAGTGCTTCAGCATTTCGTCTTCCACTCACAGCTTCTTTCATTTTCTTTAACATGCCAAGCTCTCCTTGCTCTGCTCTTTGGGCTGTCTCTTTCCCTCTGTCTCAGTCACTCTATGTGGTCACAAATTTTACAGGCAGTGCCTCTGCTTTTACATGTTGTTCCTTCAGCCTGGACTGTCCTTCTGGCATAGGCTTTTAGCACCTGTGTCTTTCCTTTGTGGCATTTGACACAAAGGTCATTAATTTTTAGTTTAGGGGGTTACCTGTTTAATGTCTGTCTGTACTTACAGGCTGTAAGTTCTTTGAGGTTCCAAGCTTTATCAGCACCTAACACTGTACCTGGAAATAGACTGAGTCATATTTCTGTAATAAATGTTGTGTTTTCACAGACAACCCTATGAAATGTATGCATAGTATAACTTCTGTTTTACACATGAGGAGACTGGGATAGAGAGAGGTTAAATCACTTGCCCAAATCATCCAGCTGGTAAGTGGTAGAGCCATGCTCTTTCCACTGCTCTTCTTAAGAAGCAGCACATGCTGGCATGAGTGACATATGAATCACTAAGACAGTCAAAAAGCAGTAACGACCAGACGCAGTGGCTCACACATGTAATCCCAGCACTTTGGGAGGCCAAGGTGGGAGGATGTGTTGAGGCCAGGAGTTTGAGACCAGTCTGTGCAACATAGTAAGACCTCCTCTCTACAAGAAAATAGAAACAGTTAGCTGGGTGTGGTAATATGTGCCTGTGGTCCCAGCTACTCAGGAGGCTGAGGCGGGAGGATAGCTTGAGCCCAGGAGTTAAAGGCTGCAGTGAGCTGTCATCTCACCACTGCGCCCCAGCATGGGCAACAGAGAGAGATCCTGTCTATAAAAACAAAAAACTAAGACAGTAATACATAAACCAAAAGACCTGCATTCTGAGTACATCAAAATGGTTAGGAGAAAGAGATGTTCTTACTTAATAAACGTTAGCCAGGGAATATTTTTGTTTTCTAGCTTTTTCATGTGTCTAAGATGTCTGTTTCTCTGCTTTAAATAACCCATTACAAGAATGGGATTGAGTCCTACAAAGGTCCCATTCTCTGTGGTCTTGGAATTTTTTTGTGTTTTTGTTTTTTTTAGAGACAGGGTCTTGCTCTGTTGCCCAGGCTGGGGTGCAGTGGTGTGATCAGAGCTCACTGCAGCCTCCACTTGCTGGGCTCAAGTGATCCTACCATCTCGGCCTCCCGAGTAGCTGGGACTAAAGGTGTCTGCCATCACGCCCAGCTAATTTAAATTTTTTTTTTTTGGTAGAAATGGAGTCCTGCTGTGTTGTCTAGGCTGGTCTTGAACTCTTGGGCTCAAGCAGTTCTCCTGCCTTGGCCTCCAGAAGTGCTGGGATTACGGGCATGAGCCACCATGCCTGGCAAGGCCTTGGAGTTTTCACTGTGGAGATGATCATTTGCATTTTTTTCCTCTGTCAGAAGGTTTCCTTGATTGCCTCTAAGATGCACTTGCATCCTTCAGGTTTTAGCTCAAGTGGCCCCTTTGCAGGAAAGCCTTCCTTGACCACACTATTTACTGTTGCGGCCCTCTCGTTGCCACCCCGATCTGCTTCCCTGTGCGTTTTTCATGGTCCTCCTTTTTGTCACTGAACATCCTTCATGTTGTACCTATTCCTTTGTTTCTTGTCTGTCATATCCCTCCTCTAGAGTGTGCTCTCCAAAAGCATGGATGTCTCTGTCTGTTTTGTTTGTTGCTTATTCCCAGTACTGTCCTTAGAGCAGTGCCAGGCACATTTGACTCATAGGATGTATTAAATGTATTAATATTTATTATTCATTATTGAATGAATGAAATGCTATTTGGCTAGACAAGTTAGCTTTGTAATTCAACCTGCAGGTATTGGGCTCATTTGGACCTGGGACCAGCTGTGTGACTTTGGGCAACTGACAGCTTCTCTAAGCCTCCTTCCTGATTGATGGTGTGGGTTGTAGGAACACCTTCCCCTTTATTGTATTGCAGGGATTTCATGCCTGCCCTGCAGTGAACACTTGGAGGCTATTATCATCGTTTCAGAAGCTGCATAGCCTAGGAGTCTTGATTGGTTGTTTCCGTTTACATACTAATTCGAGGGGCATGTCTGCTTGTGTGCACGTGTGTGTGTATGGTCTGGTGAACTGATTGTGGTAATCAGTGAATAAACTAGGCCACTTTCACAGATAGTTTTAAGAGCTGAAGTCTCGGCACAAACGGTCCCCACTTTTTACACATAACAATTTGATATTTTATAATGAAGACCTACATGTCACGTCCCCCTACCTTGAGTTTCTTTCTGGTTGACCTATGCTCATAGCCAGACAGGAGAAGGTGGAGGCCACAGTCAGCGCATAGTCTGGTACTCTTCCTGAACCCCCTGGGTGCCGGAGGAGGGGCTGTCCCTGAGTTACATGAGATTGCTGAGGAGACCGAAGGGCGTGGCTTTCTGGTACCTTGTCAGATACCCAAGCTATCACGCTGAAGTTCCCTTCTCCATCACGTGCTCAGTTCTAGCTACCTTTCGACCTAAAAGTGAGATGTATCTTGTGATTCTTCTGCAGACGTCTTTCCAGAACATTTCTTAAGTTGCCTTTTGCCCTTGGACAGAGTGCTGCAAGGGCACCAAAGCAAAGGGCAGGCTTTGTTAGGGTTGTAGTTCTTGGAGTGGTGAGAACGAGAGTTTGTCTTATTGTGATAATAGGTGACTTTAGTGACCTTCAGTCCTTCAGTCTGACGTACTTTGATGAATTTATGATCTTGATTTGTCCGTGGACACTTTTAAACTCCTCTTTCTTTGCTCCCTTGAATCTAATAAAGGTAATCACTTGTTTTCTGCTTCAGATCTGTTTATATTTATGAGAACTAATGATATGTTATGCCTTTGGGGAAGAGAGGAAAAGTTCCTCTTGATTCTTGAGCTGGGGGAGGGGGAGAGCAGTAAGCCGCATTCTTTATTCCCATGTGTTTAATAAAGATTGCAGCAGTACTCATGACTCCTCGTCTGTTCATGCGGGGCTGTATTGGTGCTGTGTTGCTGCTTCTGAGATTGGCACTGTTATATTATTAATAGTACTGATCACACATGCTTTGCATTTAATACAGAACATAAGAGGCTCACCTAGCATGAATGAAAAATCTCAAATTGAAAGTGTAGATACTATAAAATTTTTAAAGAAGGGAATGCATTATGGTTGAACTTTCAAAATACAAATAGTGTATTTTTAATAACCAAGTTATGAATGTCCTTGGATTCTTGGTTTAGGGAGGTGGAGAAAGGAAAGAAAGTGGCTTCCTTTTACCTTTATGCCAGATAGAATCTGGAGACACACAGAACACCAAAGATCTAAGTTACACTGACAAAAACCAAAACAAAAAGCCCAGATCCAAACCGGAGTTTAGGAAGGCAGCATTCCATCATTAACTCATCCAGCTAGGCCAATAATGGCAGAGATCTCAGAACAGTTGGAAGTTTATATACACAAATGTATGTGCTGAAATACCACACTCTGATGACATTCGATGGAGAGGTAACCTTTGATGATGCATTTTCTTGCCCTTTTTAGGGGAGTGAAAGGGGAGGCGGGTGGTACTTCACAGGACTCTAAATTTACCAAAGTTTTTCAAATTTAAATTTTCTTAGGAAAAAAATGTCAAATGATTGTAGATCCAAAAATGCCTTTGTTGGCATTTTAATGGTGCTTTTTGAGCCCAGTATGGAGTGTAAGTGAAAAGAAAAGCAGTTTCTTTCTTGGTAATATGGTATTGAATCCAAAGCCTTGGACCATACAATATCCCAGGAAGCTTCGTGATTTATATATGGTATGTGATCTTTTCTTAAACATTGTTAACCTGTGCCCTTTACAGACAATGCCAGGTCAGAAAATGTCAGAGGAACTTTGGATTGCCTTCATAATCGTGTAAAGAAATTATTGTCCTCAAAATCCAGAGACTATGACAGGCATTCTTAATAGAGTGATATGTTCAGAGACACAAACAGCATGCATGGGACTGCTTTTAGCTGGTGGGGAAGGAAAAATATTTAAGTGATATTTTACTTCTGGTTCAGACCAATTGTGGTTAAGAAAAAATGTAGCTACATGTCAGGCTGTTGTAGACACCTATTTAATTTGTTGGAAAGGTGAATTCTCAAAGCAGGAAGCCTTTTGAAATGCTTATTCACACTCAGACAATTTATTATAGGACTAGAGAGAGGCTTGGTGTGGAGTGCGGGACTAGGTGCTCCCCATGAGAAGAGTGGCTTGGGCACAGGGTTGTGAGAGGAGGGGGCAGGGGAGGCCAAGAGAGTGGCTAGGTGACAAGAGGCATCACCTAAAGCCAGTGGAAGTGGGAAGTGGGCCCTGGTGATGGGTGGCATTTTGCATTCCCTCCTGACTGGCTCTGCCTCCTGGGACCTGTCAACCCCT
Organism: Piliocolobus tephrosceles; assembly: GCF_002776525.5. Lineage (NCBI taxonomy): Eukaryota > Metazoa > Chordata > Mammalia > Primates > Cercopithecidae > Piliocolobus > Piliocolobus tephrosceles. The sequence continues at coordinate 6,272,360 of NC_045447.1, forward strand.
CAAGTTAGTTAAGAGCTCCATTTGGGAACACATTCTGTTACAAAATCATATTTGCTTAGGTGCAAATGAAAAAGTGTCTTCTTGTTCCTCTTATCATTTAGGTCATTAAAGAACAAGATTTAAGTGAAAATGAGAAAAGAGACAGTTCTTTGGCAGAGCAGAAACTGTGTAACTATTTTCAACCCCTGTGTTTTGAAACAACATTGGTTACTTCAGTTCAGCTCTTTCAGAAAGAAGAAAAAAAAAAAAAATCAAATGTGTGGGTTTGATAGGTGGTTTTGCCAAAGTACAGACCAAAAGTTGCATTCAGAGTGCCACATCATTTCTTGTCAGAAAGTTCACTTTCTCGGTAAACACCAAAGAAGAACCTACAAAAAGGAGCCTAAAAAACATGATTTTATTTCATGAGACTTAAAATGCCTTCTTGTCTACTTTTTCCATGGTTTTTCAGCCTTCAAAGTGGTGGGCATTACGTTCTTTATCTTTATTTGCAGCCAAGGTGGGCTCGGCTTGTGGGCTTGTGGCAGAGCCATCCCCCATGCCCAGGCTCCCATGGCACACAGCTAGCAGCGGCCAAGCTTCGCGCCTCGCCTACCACATCCACCTTCTGATGGCAGTGCTCACCAGTGGAACAAGCTCTCTCCACACCTCATTATTTCTACAACCTGAGTGAATTTGCAAATTAATTGATGTGTGGGAGGGAAGGCATCTGCTATTGTAAAAACCTTTAACTGTGGCAGTAAAACGTGAAATAAAATTAAGTGTTACTCTAGTAAACTAATAGTCCCCAGGTGATGAAGCACATTTTGTAGTGTGTAGGGGCTTCCATTTTCAGGATCTGTTTAACTTTGAGGCTCTTTCTGCCCCCTCTTCCCCGGTATAGTTTTTATTTTCATCCAGGGAATTCAAGCATGTAGTTTAAAAGGCAAATAAATAATACTACAAGATTTATACCAGATGTGTTGGTCTTGCCCAACTATGCTATGCCACTCTTCAGAGGCAACTCCTTTTAACTCTTTATTTTATTGTTTATTTGTTTTAGAGGAGGGGTCAGGCTGGACTCGTAACTCCTGGGCTCAAGTGATCTGCCACTTCAGCCTCTCGAATAGCTGGGACTCAGGTGCGCCCCACCACGCCTGGCTTCTGTTAACTCTTTTAGCTCTTTCCTTGGATACTTGCCCACATTTTCCTAAATAACCTGCTTAGACTGCTGTTTTAGATGTTATATCTTGCCCTCTGCCATGGAAGATGAAGGTTTGACTTTCATAGACCACCATCTTCCCATTGCATTGCTTTAATGGATACTTGGTTTTTACATTATTATGACTATGAAGTATTTTTTATAGTGGAGACATGTAGGATACTGTGGTTGCTATTTCTTTTGGTGAATGCTGAAGAAGAGGGTAGCTCACCATTTAGTGTGCAGATTTATCCCCCTGTCTTCAGCTGTCCCTAAACCCTGAGCCTCTAAGGACAGCCTCTCCAGAGAGGACACCACCTGGCTTCTGATGGAGCAGGGATCTGGGTGTTCAAGAAAGATTTAACCAGTCCACCTGTTTTATGCCTACTTGACCCCTGGCCTTCCAGGCCACTGAGTTCCCCCATTTCCTTAGTCTTTGGAAATTCTGCAGTGCAGTTCAGCTTGCTATTTAAAAATAGACTTCTCCTACCCTCCCAGCCTTCCCTTCTGTTCAGGGTAGGTGTTTAGTATACTTCATTCTGCGAAGGTAGTGCTGGTCCCCTTACGTCCTGTCTTCTGAAATGTAGTTGACCTCTCTTTCTATTGCTGTCTCCTCTTCTCTTTGTCCTTGTAGGCACATACCGTGAGTTTATTCATTTGCTGTCATTTTAGTGTTTTGGGGAGAGAATGCAGGTGAACATGACTTCATTCTGCCATGTTCAACAGGAAGGCCTCTGGCTTCTGTTTTTGATACGTTTTGCTTTGTTTTACACATAGGTCTACAACATCTTTGAATTTCAAAAGCACATTTTGATTTAATGGGCCTATATTTTTCCTGAAGGGTCTTTTTTTCATCACATGATTCTAGGAAATGTGTGCAGACAAGCACATTGCTACTTTGAAATAGAGTAATAATGTCTCTGGGTGTCTAGTATGCTTTCTAAGAAGATCCGTCGGATGCTAGTATTTCATCACGTAGCGGGAGGGAGAGATGATAAAACACGAAGCTCCTGAAAAGAAAGAACTGGCCTTTCTTCCCCTCTTTTAGGTGCACGCTGGTTTTAAAAACCTCTTTCTCAGCGGTGCTCTTAGGATTTTGGCTCTCAGCAGTTAGCTTTTCTAGAGTGGAATAGTTGAGGGCAAGAGTACCTGGTGTTTGATGGCAGTGTTAGAAGCTGAATTTTTCAGAGAAGCAGAGACTCCACTAGACTTAGAGCCACTCCCTTGGGTCAGGGCCACGGAGAGCCAGGCAGCGCTGTCATGAGGAGCGCCGCTGTCTTTGAGACCACGTGGCTCTGGCACCAGTGCACACTCCGCTGAAGACGGGGCAGAGGCCCGAATCCCCTAACACTGGTCAGGCTTGTGCCACCTCCAACAGATGGACCGGTAACACCTTTTCACATCCCTCCCTGTCTTTGAAAACCAGGACATAAGTCACCAGTTTGTTGTCTTCTGCCTTTGGGAAATCCTCACATTTTCTGTATGGGAATCGCAGCCAGCCCATGCCACTCCACCCTTTGCCACTCTAGCAGCAGTTCACATGCCATAGCCTGTGTACCTTGATTTGCAATTTTTGGACCATGCTCTGCACCCGCTCCCCCACCCCCCGCACCCCGACACTTTTGTTTGCAAGGGTAATACAAAATGCAGCTCACGGGCCTATTTCAGACTTTATTAAAACATCATTTCCCCTGCCTTGTTCCCAGATTTCTGTGCTTAATCATAGAAAGCCAGCTTGTTCAAATATACATTATTCTTGCTTGGAAAACTCTTGGCTTGTCTTCCTCCCCACCTCCTTCCATGTTTTGTAACCTCGCTTCACCGAGGCCGCTCTTACTAAATATCATAATTTACTCATTGGAGAGTTATTTGTAAACTTAATTAACTCTCTGTCAGTGTTTGAGTTAATTTTCTCCCTTTCATTTTAGCCTCCCTGGCCATGGTTTTTCATACTCTGTCCTGTGTCTGTTAAAGACTTTGTAAATAGTTTTGAAATGCCAGTTGGTGATATATGGGCCTCTTTAACATTTCTGTGATTTATGTGCAGTGCTGTGGAAAAAGGCAAAGAAAGCAAATTATATGGCAAAAAATGTTGCCAATCTTTACTTTTTTACTCTTAGTTTTAAAAAGTATACTTATCAATCAAATTTGATGGATTTTCTTTTTTATAAAGATTGAAAATTTAACTGTTTGAAGACTTGTGCAATGCATGTTCTGTATTTGCTTAATCAAGTAACTTGGTACTAGAGTAGCATTTCAGAATTTTTTTTTTTTTTTCGAGACGGAGTCTCGCTCTGTCGCCCAGGCTGGAGTGCAGTGGCGCGATCTCAGCTCACTGCAAGCTCCGCCTCCCGGGTTTATGCCATTCTCCTGCCTCAGCCTCCTGAGTAGCTGGGACTACAGGCGCCCGCCACCTCGCCCGGCTAGTTTTTTGTATTTTTTAGTAGAGATGGGGTTTCACCGTGTTAGCCAGGATGGTCTCGATCTCCTGACCTCGTGATCTGCCCATCTCGGCCTCCCAAAGTGCTGGGATTACAGGCTTGAGCCACCGCGCCCGGCCGCGTTTCAGAATTCTAAAAGCTTTCAATCTCTACTGTTTGTTCCTATTCTGCTCCCTCCCTGACTCTTCAACAATACATGCATGAAATGGCCAGATCTTTGATAGGAGTTGGAAAGAAGGAATCCTCTCAGTGCTGGAAGTACAGTGCTGAATCTTTCTGGTGAACCAGCAAGAGCCGTGTACTTCTTTTAGTTGACTGTGACTTGTCTGAGGCTTCTCTCCGTAGCATGTCTCAGATGGCTTCCAGGTCTCAAGAGGCTGACCTGAAGCTACCGGTGAATCTGCAAATGTTAATTTTGTGCTCAGATTTTAGCTTGTCTGGGAGCTGCCGGGGGGTGCCTGTTACGGTGTGAATTCCTGGGTTCCTCAGTAGAAGTTCTGATCTCACAGATTGGAGGTGGGCCCCTGGAATCTGTACTTTTGGCAAACACTCTGTAGATGATTCTGTTGCAGATGATCTCTGGCTATGCTTTGAAAATGATTTGAAGGCTATAATGTCCTTGATTATACCACTCCCCTATTCGGTATCTCCAGTGACACCCCTCCCTCAATTGTCTACCATATGAAGTCCAAAGAAGATGTAAAAATTCCATATTACTTGGGAGCATTGGGACTTGTCATTTGTGTAGGCAGGGTATATAGGTCTGGCTGTGCAGTTATGCAATGCCTACAGACCTCTTTGGATTTTTTTTTTTTTTTTTTAATTTATTTGTTCATTCAGCCACAACTATGTGCCAAGCACTGTCCTAGATGCTGCAGCTACAGTCATGACTAAGAAGTCTCTGTCCTATTGGAGCTTATATTCTGAGGTATGGGAGATAGGGAGAGGGTGAGTGGGAGAAGTAGAAACTAAACAAACAAACGATATGTAAGTAGTACCTCTGTGGCTTTACTACTGTGATTAAGATAAAACTGCTGTGATAGAAAGCACCTGCCAGCTCCTTTAGGTGGCCAGAAAAGACTCTCTGAGAAGGTAAAGTTCAAGTGAGACTCGTCCAACAAGAAGTCAGGTATGCAAAGATCAGGGTGAAGAGCATTCCAGGTAGAGGCGACAGCTAGTGCAAGAAGCCTCAAAACAGGAACAGAAAAGAAGCCAGCCAGAGTGGTGGAATGCTGGTGAGGCAGGTGGAAGGAGGAGGTGGGGCCAGAGCACATAGGTTGTCCTGCTGTGTGTGTGCCCTGTGACTCTACTATAGCTGTGGTTGCTCAGATCAGAGACGGGCACCTAGGCCAGTGGCTGCCAGCAGTTGATGAGGTCCCAGCCAGCATGGGTGCTGTGCCCAGCACACTCACACTCCATGGCCTGGCACAGGTTCACAGCTCCTTATCAAAGCTTTGGGTATCTGAGTGTGTTTTGGATTTTATAACATTTTATATTATAGAATGGTAGCGTGGCTCCTATACCATTAATTTCTCCAGCGGGGTCTGGGGCAGTGCACTGTATCAAATTCTGTGCAGCAAAATGTATGAGTGTTCACACTAAGTGAGATAAATAAAGATTTCAATAGACTCACATCAGTTCATGGCAGGTGTTGCTGCCACATGAGTTTTGGCACCTACATCGATGAGAAGGCTTTAGATGTTCAGAACTTTTTATACATTTTATACTGTGCAAGGGAATTACGGCTGTGTACTGGCAGATTCTTGGCCCATCCTCTGTTCTGGGTGTGAAACATCAGAAGGCAGTGAGTGGGTGAAAAGGTGTGTGCACACGAGTGTGCCTGCTCAGGCGGCAGCAGGCAGAGTCCCAGGAGAGAGCAGAGGCGAGTCAGGAGACGTTGATTGTGGTGGAGTTGGAAGAAGCAGCCCAGAAGAATCTGAATCCCAGAAGCTGAGTAGGACAAATGGCTGGAAGCTGCTGGAGCAGTTGGGCTGCAGTGGGCTGCATTCCGGTCTCTTAAGAGGCCTGGTTGTGGATACAGCTCCTGTGGTCTCTTCTTTCCCACAGAGCAGACCCTTACTAACTGGGCAACCAGAGCACAACTGTGCTCGTGGTAACCTGCAGACCTAACTGGATAATAAGAGGAGTCATTAAATCCCCATCATCCTCACTCCATTGATTCAGAATTCAAATTTCTACCATACTTTGAAGTTTACTTACATCCCCTCTGGCTATCTCCTGCCAGCTAATGTATTCATTTACTCATTTATTTTAAAAATACTTACTGAGAGCATGCTAAGTCCTGGAGAGGCAGTTGAGTGTAGTGGTTACATAGCAGGGGCCCCAGAGCCAGGCTGTCCAGATACCAGTCCTGACCCTGCCGCTTAACGTCTGTGCCTCATTTTTCTCATTTGTGAAACAGTGATGATACTAATAGTACCTGCCTCACAGGGTGGTTGTACAGATTAATTAAATGAATTAGAATAGCACCTGGTTCATAGTGAGTCCTGTATACACATTAGCTGATGTTATTTTTTTTTAATTGATAGGCCAGGCACTGTTCTGGACACTGGGGACGAAGCTGTGAGGACTAGGGGAGGTATCTACTCCTACAGGGCTTACGTTCTAGGCAGATCTTGACCTTCTAAAAGCAGAGCGTTTCTTTGTACGTCCATTCATGTCCAGCACTGTGCTCTGCATCCATCAGGCCATCCCATTCTCAGCACATTGTTATTGAATGCTCACGTAGACCCTTCTGCTAGGCAGGGAGGCTTCTAAAATGGGGTTTTAGAGACAGTTCTGGCACTCTTGTGGCATACACTTTGGGAAAGAGTAAAGGTAGTTACACAGAAACCCCCACACTATCATTCATGTACATTGGTCAGCCCTGGGAAAGGTGTTTCAGAAAGGCTTCTGGTCTGGCTTGAGCAATTTCAGTTCTTCACCACTCTCTGCATGCCAGGTACTTAAAGGGAAAGGCAGCCTATTTATTGGGTATTGGGGACCAAGAGGACACATGAGATGTCGCACAAGTTGCCTGTTCTTATTTTCTCACTCCTGGTCCCAAAGCAGGCTACTTTCCCTATCTGGGCTCTTCCTCTGGATGGACATGGCTGGTGATGGACGTGTGAATATTCCTTCTTGGACATTCCCAGCTGGCTGCTGCTGCTCCTTACTTTGGTTGCTCAGCTTGTTCTTCACAGCAGATTTTGGAAAGTTTGAGTAAGGCTGCTGAGCATCAGCGGAGTTAGAGTCGGGAACATGCACATTGGAGTAGCCCTTCTCGTATTGGGCTCAACTCTCTTATGGCTCAGCCATCCCTGTGCACTCCCCTTCCCCAAATCCACCAGGAACAGACTTGTTTTTGACTTGTCTATCTTTCCTAAGGCTTTTTCCATCAGACACAAGTTCTTCCAGTTATTGGCACAGTCACTCCTAAGACTTAGCTTAAGTGATAATGGCTCAACAATCTCAGCCTATTAACACTAACCATAATAATGTTTATTGAATGTGTGCTTTGTGCCAGCCACTTTGCTTGGCCCTTTTTGTGTTCTTAACCCTCACTAACTCCAAGAACCAGAGTGTAATTTTGCTCAGTGAAACCTGAGATCGTTTCTAGAGTTATCCAATAGTATTGAGTAGCAGTGTTATCCCCAACAGTAGAAGAGAGCAAAGTCTTCAGAAAATTGAAGAACTCTCCCAAGAGCATAGAGTTGGTTCAGGAGAGGGCCTCTGCCGTATATCCAGATGGTTGACCATGAACCCACATTCTTAATTAGATTAAGAGTAGTAGAACTCTTTCTCTGCCTAGGTCTCGTTGATCAGTAGAAAATTCACTCTGGGCCAGGCGCGGTGGCTCACACCTGTAATCCCAACGCTTTGAGAGGTCGAGGCGGGCAGATCACCTGAGGTTCGGAGTTCGAGACCAGCCTTACTAACATGGAGAAACCCTGTCTCTACTAAAAATACAAAATTAGCTGGGCATGGTGGCGCATGCCTGTAATCCCAGCAACTCGCGAGACTGAGGCAGGAGAATCAGTTGAAAACCCAGGAGGCGGAGGTTGTGGTGAGACGAGATCACGCCATTACACTCCAGCCTGGGCAACTAGAGCGAAACTCCATCTCAAAAAAAAAAAAAAAATTCACTCTAATCTGTTTGTTTTAAACCAAAAACATGCCCATTGTTAATATGTATGACTTTGCCTTTTTTTTTCCTTCCAAGGGGAAAAACCATCGTCCTTTATTTATATGGGAAAATCCTGACACACAGGCTTCCACCTGCATTACCTTTTCTTGTACTTCCTATGTGTAGATAATCACAATCAGAACTTGAACAGACCGACAGAAATCCTTTAGCAGTCCTACAAAGAGTGCTGTGGGAGTCTGGAGAGAAACTTTGATCTTCTAGTACCGAATTCTTAGATAGATGCATAAGAAGCACTCCTTAACCTGATCGTTTCATGCATCAAGCTTGAGCCAACTTTCTGGGCATTTAGGTTGTGTGTAGATTAAAAAGAACAATCTCTACAGTATATTAGAAGGAGCTGCCCAACTAATCCTCAGGATTGCCTTTCAATTAGAGTGCTCACCTTGTTTCTGCAGGCCTTATGCAATTGTCCTTAGGATTTGACCAAGAGGCATCATCTTGTAATAGATTGTCTTCCTCAGTTGTATGAGAAGAATTCTGAGTTGGGTTTCCTTCTCAATATAGCTACTCATTTAGAACGACCTAGTGAGTACATTTTTCCTTTTTTCTCATTACATTTATCAATTTATTATCTGACATGCTTAGGGTGACAGGATTTGATTTAAAAGGTGATCATTCTAATCAATTTTGTGAAAATTCAGTCATTCCTGGTGTTATTGGAGGAAGCGAATTTCTAGGTATGGTCGCTTGTGAAAATCACAAGAACAGCTCTTTCTTTGCCTGTTTGTAGCATGCTGGGCAGTATGCTTAAGACTTTTGCACATATTATACTGCCTAATTCCAACAACCATTCTTCATCTGTAAAAGGAGGCTGACAATACTGCCCTCCATGGGTTTGTTGTGAGATAGGGAAAAGGCACTTTTAAAGCCTGCCTTAGGGGGTGTTCCCAATAAACGCAAAAACAGCTCTCTCCTTACGAGATTGAACGTTGCCTTTTCTTATGGAGCTGATAAAGCAAGTGGCTCAGAAGGGAGGGAAAACACCCAGAATCACTCATGTTGGACTGGGGTTTGAACTCAGGGCTATCTCACTGCAAGGCTGCATCTTCTGTGCATTGGGCCACACTGCCTCCAGAGTGTCAGCCTTTGCTGCTTCATGGCCAAGTACAAAGGAAAACAGGTGCCTCCTTGGACCCATTGCCTCCTCATAGTCCTGAGCCACCACACCTTGTTCTTCCTGATCCTGAAAGGACAATACAGTTGTTAAAATGATCAATTAAAAAAAATTCCTTCTTAAGAGCTCTCTCCTATTTCCTGATTTCTCTTCTTGCATGCCTCCTAACTAAGCAGCTGTCTCACTTCCCCTCCTATACTTTTTTGTTTTTCTGACATCATTGTCGTATATTTTTCCAGTCAGTGATTATATGGCTCCCTATTTTCCTGTCTCCTTCCATCTGAGTTTTCTCTTCACTGCCTGTCCTTCTTCCTTGCCTCTTCTGACTGTATATCCCCAGTAAGCAGGGAGTAGAGGGATGGCTGATCAAATCCCTGATTTGTAGCCAGGTGTCTCCCAGCAGACTATTGGTTTATGAAGGAAAGCCGAGGAGGCTAATGGGACTGCATCTGACCATAATGAAAATGGTGCTTAAAGCAGAAACAGGCATTTCATGATACTGGAATAAAGAACAGCTAAATAAACTCTCCAACTAAATCTAAATGAACTGGGAGGTGCACAGAAACTCATTTTTCTCTTCTGAGAAGCCATCCCTTCTCCACACTACCCATAAAAGAAGACGTTTATAAAATATCAGATTGGCAATTTTCAAAAAATCAGGTTTATTAGTTTATTGACTAGATACCTTGGCAATGAGTGGCTAATGCTTAGAATTCATTGTCTAGAACTTGAAATGTCCATTGGTGGTTCTCACTGTACTCGTCGTCTAGTTGAAAAATGTCTGTTTTCTTTTGGGGCGGGGGAAAGAGAAATATTCAGAGGCATATTTCTTATATGGGAATATTTAGTTCTTCCCCCATGCCTCACCTGTGAATGTTTGGGAAGAAAAACCATTAAAGTATTGTATGTCAGTAAATGCTTAAGTGCCTATTAGGGCTGTAGCATTGCATTTGATTTCAACTTTTACTAGGCATAAGACACCTCAAGGAGCCCTTTCCCAACTGATATGGTTTGGATCTGTGTCCCCACCCAAATCTCATCTCTAATTGTATTCCCCAGGTGTTGAGGGAGGAACCTGGTGGGAGGCAACTGGATCATGGGGCGGTTTCCCCCATGCTGTTCTCATGATGGTGAGTGCTCATGAGATCTGATGGTTTATTGTTTGGCAAGTTCCTCCTTCGCTTGCTTCTTTCTCCTGCCGCCATGTGAAGAAGGTCGTTGCTTCCCTTATGCCTTCTGCCATGATTATAAGTTTCCTGAGGCCTCTCCAGTCATGTGGCACTGTGAGTCAATTAAACCTCTTTCCTTTATAAATTACCCAGTCTCTGGAAGTATCTTTATAGCAGTGTGAAAATGGAGTAATACACCAACCCCCCCTCACTAGCTGCCTTAATTGGAGACTTTTGGTGACTAGTAAAATGTTTGCATTCCATATTTAAATTTCACTGATGTTGATTTTTGTACTAGGAAGTCAAGCACAGACTGCTCAGAGTAACATTTAAATACAGAATTTCAGTGTTAGGACCTCAGACATAATTCTAGCCTTACTTTGTAGACTTTTGATTCAGGCCTTAAGTACATGTTTAAAAACTAATGTCCTACATTTCTGGTAGAAATATAAAGATAATCCTGAGATGTGTCTTTCTTCCCTGTTACTTCTGTCTTTGGTTAATAACTGAAAGATCAGATGCACAATCTGTTTTTCTTGAGTCCAGAAGTGTAATATGCAAATGGATAAGGATTCTGGGGTGGTTCACCCTTAGCTGGTGACAAGAACATGATGGTGCATCTGACATGGCCTTCTTCCTCCAGTAGAAACATGGGCAAACAAGATAGCCCACCATGTTGTCCCTCTTCAGGGGCATATCCTCATTCATTGTCACGGCCTGTCAATCATCTGTTATGATGCTCTTATTACTGTTGTCAAATTTTGCGTTGATCCTATTTATATTTTTGGCCTGCATCTTCTTAAGTGGCCATGTGTCTTAGTTTAGGCTGCGTAATAAAACACCATAGACTGGGATAAACAACAAGCATTTACTTCTCCCAGTTCAGAAGGCCGGAAAGTCCAAGGTCAAGGTGCTGGCAGATTTGGTGTCTGGTGAGGGCTCTCTTCCTGATTTGCAGATGGCCACCTTCTTGCTATATCCTCTTATGGTGGAGAGAGAGAAATCTGATCTCTTCCTCTTCTTTAAGGGAATTAATCCCACCATGGGGGCATCACCCTCAGGGCCTTATTTAAACCTGATTATCTCCCAAAGGGTCTAGCTTCAAATACCATCACATTGGGAATTAGGCCAATGTGTATTGAAACAGAAGAATTTTGGGGAGACAAAAACATTCAACCCCTGACACCAGGTGACTCTCCAACGTGATCTTTATGACCCTGTCCATTGGTCTCTGAGACCATGCAAGGCAGATGGGGTGAGCGCCTGGTGTGAAGTGAGAGGGGGCTCCCGGGAGACAGGAAAACACCAATTTTTATATACCCTTGTCTGTCTTTTTTGTTTTTTTTTTTTTTTGATACAGAGTCTCGCTCTGGCGCCCAGGCTGGAGTGCAGTGGCTGGATTTTGGCTCACTGCAAGCTCCGCCTCCCGGGTTCACACCATTCTCCTGCCTCAGCCTCCCGAGTAGCTGGGACTACAGGCGCCCGCCACCTCGCCCGGCTAGTTTTTTTTTGTATTTTTTTAGTAGAGACGGGGTTTCACCGGGTTAGCCAGGATGGTTTCGATCTCCTGACCTCGTGATCCGCCCGTCTCGGCCTCCCAAAGTGCCGGGATTACAGGCTTGAGCCACCGCGCCCGGCCTGTCTGTCTTTTCTTAGCTGCTCATCTTCCCATTTTTCCCCTTTCTTCAGTTGTCTTTCTCTTTCCCTTTACAGATAATCCCTATGATGGTTGTTTCTTCCATTGTTAGCCACATTTTAGTTTGCTTTGTTAGTGAATCCATTCAGATATGTGAGTCATTCTCCTCCTGTCGGACTGGCATCTTTGAAGGATGGTAACATGCATACAGCTGTAGTGTAAACAGGAGCAGTTGTGGAGAAAGGCCTATTAATAAAGGTGGAAATTCTGGGGAGTTGCAGTAGAACCATCTAAACAACCCTAACCATTACAGATATTTAAGAGAGAAAAGGGCTGCTATCCATTGTCTCTGTTTACTTCTTGGATAGCTTTTGAAGTTTGGACATTTGAGCACTAATATGTAGGGAAGAAAGAAACTCAAATGGTATTTAGCATGTAAATAATGCCACAGTGGAGCAGGAAGCGCAGCTCTGATTTGCTGTCCTGCTTTCCTAGTAATTGAAGGAGCTGAAACCGAGCTTCCAGGAGAGAACAAATAGGCAAGTAAATTGAAGGCTTCCTTCTTATGGTTTACTGATGCTGTTTTGACCAAGTAAAAAGATTATTTACCCATAAAAACTCAAGTCTAAGGTGTTTTTTCTAAACTATTGGCTATTTGAAAGAAGCATTAGGAGATAAAAGGAGGAAAGAAGCTAATATCATTATCTGATATTTAGATTAAAACCCAAGCAAAACAATTAGATTTATGGTATTTTTCTGTAGCTGTTTTCCTTGGCACAGATAATACCAGACGAGCTTGCCTGTTTTTTGCTTAGAGTTATGTTCAAAAGAAGAACCAGAGCTCTATTGTAATACATGATTCTTTCTCATTAGCTGGAAACAAAACATATTTCAGTAATGAGGGGCAAAGGTCCTTGCAACTCACAGTGGTGACAAAGTTTCCTGATTTTGCACAGTTCTTAGTTCTAGTTGAAAGCTTAATGGTCTGGGGAAACATGACTGTGTGAGACTCTCAGATTAGCACCCTACCTCCCAGTGCTGCAACACACATCCCAGCTGTATGGGGTGTGACTTGATCCAGGTGTATGTGGTATGGATTGTTCCAGGTGTCATGTGTCCTCAGGTTGTGGCTGTGGGCTTTGGTGTGTTCTGTTGTACATTGGAAGGATTTTCAGTGCACTTATGTCAGCCAGCTCTGGCTGTTTTGGTCAGTGATCTACAGGGGAAGTGGCACTAATGTCCTTTCTTGCTATCATTATATATAACATATTTGCAAAGAGAATTCTTCAGTAGAAACAGAGTATACATGTGGAATCTTCTAGAAACCGTTAGACAGCACAACTGCTCTATGACAGAGCTGTATCAAAACTGCTAGGAAGGTTCAACGTGCCAGTGTGCATCTGGAATTTCGATTTTCTGATGAAACTATGGTTTCTTGATTTCTTTTCTCTAAAGTATTTAACCCTGAATATTAAAACTTGAAGACAATAGAGTTTAAAACTTCTTCAAACTCACCACCTAACACATGACTGGAGTCAGTGGGAGGGAAAAGCATGCAACATCTCAGCGCCTGCAGGAGAGCAGAGTGAAGAGTTCTATCATGACAAGCAGGAGCCAGGAGAGGCCGGTGACAGGAACGTGGCTGCCTCCTTGGCATGGGCCAGCTCCCGTCCAGGAGGGATCGCTGTGTTCTGTTGCCGAAGGGGAGATAAACGTCAGTACCTCCAGTTAGAAAGATGCAGCACACCTGTCCCCGCGGGACAGAGTTATTAAGGCAAACCCTGTATGGCCCACCGTCCTCCTGTGAATGATGTGACCTGGGGTCAGCGACCTCTTTAAGGCTGGCTTCTCCTCTCATGTGAAATGGGGTTGTGGGTAGGGGAAAGATTGGCATCTACTATGGTTTTTCTCTATTGTTAAATTCTGTGATTTGAAGTCGTCCAGGGGCAGTCCCTATGGACCCCTTTTTCTGAACTCAAGCCTGTGAACATACCCACTTTTGGGCAATTGGAATAAGAGGAAAAAAGGTTTCTTTTGTGGTTCTGTCATGACAGTAGGCACCTAGAAAGCAGTGTATTTGCTTTCATAAGAGGCCAGCCATAAGAGGACTGTCAGATGGAGGCAGTCCATTCTAGATTGGTTGCAGTGCCAAGCCAAGCCAGCATTCCCACGAATCTGCCGGTCTACTTGTTAGTTGACAAATTCATTAGCATCACCTGTATTCAATGCACTATCCTGGACATTGTACAGAATAGAGTCATCAGTAACAAGGTCTGTGCCCTAGAGATAAGACTCCCTGGGTGGCAGCTTCACTCCCAGACCCAGGAATAACACAAGGCTGCCTTTTCTGGGCGTATTTCCCAGTACAGACAGGAGCTTTGTGCTTGGAGAAGGAAATTGGCCTAGAGTGACTGGCAGAGGAGATGGTGGGGCTCCCTACCCCCTTGATCTCTTCTGCCCTCCTGTGGGTCCTCTGGTCTAAGCCAGACAGAATTTATTATAACTTAGTTCTGTGCCATTCTTTGCCCTTATATGTAATTATATGCAAAGTTATTTAAAAAAGTAAAGTGAATCATAACTTACGGCCAGGAGAGCTCTTTCTTCCCCCTTCACCCTTAAAAAAGCCTTTGGTGAATCTTGAGAAAGAAATAGTGATTTTCATAGTGAGAAGAATCAAATCTTGATTGATCTGGCTTATACGTTTTAAGATTGTCAATTGTCAGGTTCTCTTAAAGTGGGATTCGGGCCAGATGGCAAGGGTAGAGCAATGCTGCATACGATGGGATGCTGTAGCATGGACCCCAGGGAGGTTCCAGCATGCACTTCAGCTTTTAAGTACTAGGCCTAATTGAATGCCACTGGCTTAGTTAGTATATTGAACATGATCGGTTTGATGAATTTCCTTCTATTCTCTTCAAACTTTGGTCCAGTGCAAAACATTTACCTATGAATATTTTGGGGCGGGTAGAAGCGTTCAGAACACTGCGGAAGACATCAAGCAAGTGGAGAATGAATGGGGGAGGGGTCATTGCTCGTCTCATTTCCTGAACCCAAGATTTAAGTCAGAAACTTTACGTTTGAATCCTGTTTTTATCATTGCCTTTTATATAATTTCCTTCCAGTATATGTTATTTGTAATCTGAGCATATTTTAAAACTAATTGAATTTTGACTCCCAATAGTTTGGACTCTTCAAAAGAGGATTCTATAAAGACCTTGGCTATCCAACAGAAAAAAGTTTGTTAAGTCTCTTACATTAATATTGCAGGGACATTCCTTCCCGTCAAACACCTTTCTACCTTTAGAAATACAAAGGAATCAAATTTTAGAGTGTGGTGGGTCCTCAGAGAAAATGTCATGCATATTTTCTAGAGAGGGACAGGAGATATGTAAGGTCACCCAGTGTGGTAGTAGCAAAGCCCAGGAGCACATTTCCAGAGAGGCTACTGATTGCAGAGGCCCTTCCTCTCCCACTTATATTTCATCAGGACCCTGCCTGACAACTTGGAGCCTCTTATGTATTCAATATAACTAAAACAGCATTATTTTAAAACGATTCAGTAAATCAAAGTTTTCCTCATTTTAATTGGTCTTTCCTCAGATCATTATTAATTGCTAAAACTTTCTCAGGTATAGAGGTAATTAGTAGATATAATTGGTTAGAAAGGGCTTCAGGTTGAGAACTGATAGAAAAATCCTAGGTCATTCATAGAAAATAGGAAGTGGAAATTAATAGATAGCAAAATTGTAACTGAGAGAAATACTCTAAAAAATTCAGAGAACACTGCAACACGGAAATGGCTGTTCTTGTGGAGCGGTAACTTAACAGCAAGTCACGAACCTTCCCCTCCAACTCACCAGCCACATCAACACTCCCATTCCCTGCACTTGTAAGATATGGAAGTTAAAAGAATAGATGATTTCTCTCCTTCTTTCATTTTTATTCCTGCTGGTTAGTGGAGAAACGATCTTCGATAGAAAAATCACATTAGAACTTTTAATAAGTTGCTTTTTGAAATAGAGTTGTTTCCATGCTACAGACATTTGGAGATAAGTATGTTTCTTGAAATATATTTTTATAGAAAATATTACAGAACCTATAATTGAGAACTTATGGCAGTATTTTGGGGAGTTATATGTTTCTAATGTTAATTTGTAGATTCACTCTGAACTCCCTTCTTCTGTTTTAGAACCATTGGCTGAGTGAACATTTTCTAAGAGCCTCTTCAGATCTAAACTGTGTTCCATGGAATGGAGTATTGGGGCTTAAATAATGTATAATCCAGTTGGACAGGAGCTGCCTGTCAGTTTTATTAACTTTGACCTTTTCTGCCATTATAAAGGTGGTTCAGTAAATATTTAATGGGCCCCTATAGATCTTGACAGTCAGAGCCGTGTTCCTGGAAACTGGGATACATATATATGATTAACAAGTGCTGCTTAATCATTATGAGTCAGCTCTCAAGGGCAGATTTTGTTTTGGGGGAAAAAGAGTCCTTCTATCAGAGGTGCACTGTACATTGAGAGCATCCAAGATGGTTGAGGTTTCAAAGGAACCCTTTAAAAGATAGACATTAGTTAGCATACATTTCTGCTGTTTTGGGTTTTTTTGTTTGTTTGTTTGAGCAAATGATCAAAATGATGCCAGGTGGGCAAAATCACCCTGCGACTCTGCATAGTTAGCAGGACTCTTCCACTCAAAGAGTCAGCAGGGCTGGAATGGCTGAGCTTGCATGGACCCTAATAAATACAAAGGAGGAGAGCCAAAAGGAGAGACGATTCCTTGAGCCAGGAGGAGGCCCCTGCCAAGCTGTCTTTCCCTGTAATTTCGTAAAGCCCCATGCATATTGCACTCATTGCAAATTCTGGCAGGGAAGATCGAAACCCAAGTAGCTGACATTTTGAAACATTGTCTTTCAAACTTGTACTGTCCCCTGCCTCCATTGATTTCCCATTTAAGAAATCCGTAGGAAAAAAACAAATTTGAGCAAAATTCATTGGTCTAAGATGAGTTGTTAGATCCAAATTATGACCCCCCTGCCCCTTTTCCACCCTGAAAAGAGCTCCATCTTTATTATGAATGTGATGTATGTTTGTCTTGTGTTGGACATCTGTAAGGCTCCCACAGCAAATCGACCAGGTAACTCAAGAGCCTGTTAAAAAGCAGTATGGATGCTCCAAACACAGTCGTACTGGATCACTGGATATCCTCGTTTTTATAGCCACTTTCCAGCAGCAGATCATTTCAGTTGGTTTTGTTTTCTTTGCTCTCTATTTGCAGGCAGCTCTGTGGCTTTAGGTGAGGCCATTTATTTTTCAGAACGTTATTGCCCTTTGCATCCAAGGACCAACCCCTTTTATATGGTGGTCGCCAGTTTCATTACTGTGAGCTGTAATGCAGCTGACTCGGCAAAGAAAATCTGTGCCTTGGAAGAGTGTTTTGAGAAGAAATTGATTCAGAGCTTTAGAATGAATTACTATTTGTATGCTTAGATAATTCTAAATAAATGTTTGAAAGACCTTGCTTAATTTGAGAAGAGAGGAAGAAACACATTGGATGTTATAAATGGTCTCTATCCAAGTTCTTAGCTTGGCATTTTCACATGTGAATCTTTTATTTACATCTGCTCAAAATTGGGATACCTTTCAAGGATAATTTTATTATAGCAATATTGATGACAACTCTTATGATCTAAAATACAAAAGTATGGGATTAGAAAGGGAAGCTAGAAGTTATTGTCATACGTCAAATTGGTTATAAGCTTCATTTAGCAAGGAGTGAGAATGATGAGTTATATTTTATTTGTTTTTTTTTTTTTTTTTTGAGACGGAGTCTCGCTTTGTCTCCCGGGCTGGAGTGCAGTGGCCGGATCTCAGCTCACTGCAAGCTCCGCCTCCCGAGTTTATGCCATTCTCCTGCCTCAGCCTCCCGGGTAGCTGGGACTACAGGCGCCTGCCACCTCGCCCGGCTAGTTTTTTG
The DNA here is from genome assembly GCF_002776525.5 of Piliocolobus tephrosceles. Lineage (NCBI taxonomy): Eukaryota > Metazoa > Chordata > Mammalia > Primates > Cercopithecidae > Piliocolobus > Piliocolobus tephrosceles. The sequence continues at coordinate 6,290,086 of NC_045447.1, forward strand.
TATTTTTTAGTAGAGACGGGGTTTCACCGTGTTAGCCAGGATGATCTCGATCTCCTGACCTCGTGATCCACCCGTCTCGGCCTCCCAAAGTGCTGGGATTACAGGCTTGAGCCACCGCGCCCGGCCGATGAGTTATATTTTAAATCAGAATTTCCTGATGGTAGGTATAAGGGGATTGACTGCATTAGGACACAAATGAGCTTTCTGTAATGATGGAAAGTTTCTTTATCTTGATTGGGATGGTAGTCATACAGGTATATACACTTGTCAAAACTCATTAAACTGTTCACTTAAAATGTGTGTATTATATTTTACATAAATTGTAATTCAAAGTCTTGTTTGGTTTAGAACTGGGCAGTATCATTTATCTTTCCCAATAATAAATTGAAGTATAGAGAAGTAAAGTTGTCTATCCTGAGTCACCGTGAAGCTTAGCAGTTTGTCCAGGGATCAAGCAAAGGATGCTGGCACCAGACACATTTAAAGCATGCTGCTGCTTTACCTCCATGACATTGTTCCAGTTGCACGTCCATGGACTTGAAATTGGCTTCTCCACTCTGTTCTCTCTAATGAGCTTATATCCATTTGTATACATTGTTGTAAGGTATATTCATGAGCTTGTTCTTATGATTGATATTTGTAATTTAACCATTTAAGAGATAGCGCAGTGGTTCTGAATGCAGACTCATAGTATGTTTGAATCTATGTATGATAAGCCATGTCGTGGTCATGGTGTGCTGCAGTAGACTACAAATTCTGTGGTTTTTATTATAAGCAAGATATGACGGTAGCAAGACTTCCCAGAACTAACTTTGTCTCTAAGGAAAACCTCTGGATTTTCTTATTAAAAAATTACATAGGCTTTAAAACCATTTACATAAAGCATATGAATAGTAGTGAAAAATAAGAAAGTAAAAATCACTCGAATTCTGCTACTGAAAAATACAGTTAGTGTTTTAGAGAACATTTTTTTAAGTGCCTCTCTGTTTACAATGGAACCTTTTTTTCTTTTAATTCAACAAAATGATATTGTGAAGTTCTTTCTCTATTTTAATCAATTTCACAGTCATTTGTTGGACATTTTGACTGCTTCCAGTTTTTCATCATGAGGTAATGCTGTGATGAACAGTCTTGTTCTTGTTTCGTTTCCTGTTTGTCTGATTATCTGTTTATGGATAAATTCCTTGAAGCAGAATATGAGCAGTTGTATTTGAAGTTACTTAAAATGTTCTAAGGGATAAGATTATCAAGCATTGCTAGTTTAATACCATTTGTCCTGCTTTTACCAAATGCTATTTTTCTTTCCCTTTTGTTTTGTTTTTCTCTGCAGTTGCAGTACCATGCAGGACTAGCATCTGGCCTTTTGAATCAGCAGTCATTGAAGCGCTCTGCTAATCAGATGGGAGTATCTGCCAAACGTAGACCAAAGGCTCAGCCCACAACTCTTGTCCTACCACCTCAGTGAGTGATGGGTTTGAAAAATTACTTTAGTACTGGGTGAACTTTTTAACTTTATACTTGTTTCGGGGTAGTGGAAAGTTATTGTATTCTTCAAACTTCCCTGCGTCTCTCCCTTCCTTTTTTTGAAACGGAGTTTCGCTTTTTCACCCAGGCTGGAGTGCAGTGGCATGATCTCGGCTCACTGCAACCTCTGCCCTCCCCTGCCCCGTCAGGTTCAAGCAATTCTCGTGTCTCAGCTTCCCAAGTAGCTGGGATTACAAGTGCACACCACCATGCCCAGCTAATTTTTGTGTTTTTAGTAGAGATGGGGTTTCACTATGTTGGCTAGGCTGGTTTCGAACTCCTGACCTCAGGTGATCCACCTGCCTTGGCCTCCCAAAGTGCTGGGATTACAGGTATAAGCTACCACACCCGGCCCTGAATTCTTTCTTTCTTTTAAAAGAGCATCTATTAGGATTAGAAACCAAGCATGATGGTAACATAATTTGCATAGATCTTTGTGAAACAGCTATAATGCAGTTTATTTTACATATTTTGTATGTGACTTTTCCACCTAGGATTTTAAGAGACCTCACGGCTTATTATTTGTTTCCTTATCACATTCCCAAAGGTGATAATGACAAGAATATGAGTACAGTTATCCTTATATTATAAATGAGACAGCTGAGGAGCACCTTTGGTTAAGCTGCAGTCCACCTAGAGAACCTGCTAGAGCTGAGATTAGAGTAAATGCTAGGTTCATTTGTTCATGTTTAAAAATAGTAATATATGTGCTCTTCTTTTTCCCATTAGGAAGGATAACGGATACAGTAAGCTTCACAGAGCATACAGTAATGATTTTTTCACACTTGTGTACATCCATGTAGCCACCACTTCCAGAATCCCATAAGGGTTCCTCCTCATTGTTCTCTGTCTATACCTGTGCTGCCCTCCTTCCCAAGTTTAACACCATTCTGACTTCTTTAAACAGTTAATATTGCCTGTCCTTGAACTTCATATAAGTGGAATTATGCAGTGTCATTTTTTTGTATGAGCTTTTTTTCACTTAACATCATATGTGTTAGATTCATCCAGTTGTCCTTTTCTGTTGCAGTGTAGCCTTCCTTTGAATATGCGATACTTGATTCATCCACTTGGTTCATTCAACCTGTTGGGTTCTTTTGTATTAGAAGCCCTAGTAGGTGAGTGCAAAGGCTCACTCGATGACGTGGAATGAGAGATGTGGGCACATCAGTCCCTGTTTTGTCAGTGTGCACACTTCTCTGGGAGGGCCAGACACCTGAGAGGCATTCCCTCGCCTGTCCTGCTCACTTCGTGTACCTTCCTCTGTTTACATCCTCAGTTACAAACAGCATTCTTTTCCAGTCCAAGGGAGTGTTTACATACACGACTTGATTGTTTACCTTTGCTCAAGGTCTCATTTTGTTTGGTTAGCGAATATTTATTGTACCTACTATGTGTCAGGCATGTTTCTAGGCCCTAGGGATATAAACATGGGCAGGACAGACATTGTCCCATCTTTGTTAAGCTTTTCATTTCGGGGGCGGGAGGAGACCAAAAAAGCACCCCTCAACAAATTAATAAATTAATGCCGTAATTTGTAGTTATGCTTAGCGCTAGGAAGGGACTACAGAGTGGGGGAAGGTATGGGAGTGGGGGATACTGCTTAAATAGGGTGATCTAAGAAGGCTTCCCCGAGGAGCCAACGTGAGGCAGAGGCTTGACAATGAGGAGGAGAAAGGCCAGTGAAGAGCCGGCGGGATCCCAAGGGGTGACTGCTCTGGGGATCCTTTCTCCAACTGCCACCACTTCCGTGATTTTCAGGCATTCTTCACAGTTCACACTTGCTTCCAGGATAGGAGGAACGTAACCAGCCAGCCTTGACAAGTAGCTTGTGTCTGCTGCTTGCACGCACAGGGGCCATGTTTTTCAAAAAGAAGCTCACTACAGGGACAGCTGCTTTTAGTGATGCAAGCCAGAGTTTTTACTATTTGGCAGAACGCTTCTTAAGGGCTGTTATTCTATCTGTTGTTTCTCATGTGTTGATTTGGTGATTCTGCAAATCTCAACTTTCAGCTCTCTAAAGTCTAACGGGCCTTGTAACTTGTCATTTTCCCTGCGTGGATTGTCTACTGAGGCAAGATGTTTGGTGAGAAGTACAAGACTTTCTAATGGTCCCATAAGACTGGAGCCAAAAAGTGTTTGTTGCTAACTCTCTCTTGACAAAAGTCAGTTCTTAGTCCATCTGTTCACCATTTGTTAATTTGCATTGGCTTGAAACCTGTTTACAGGTGACATGCTATTATGAGGACACTTAGAAATTATTTTAAGCATCAGGGCAATCAACAGACTCTGTTCTTATGCCAAAAAAAAAAAAAAAAAAAGAGCAAGAGGTGTTCACAACTGCCATTATAAATTTATAATAAATCACTCAAAATAGCTTCAAAGAGAAAAGTGGTTACTATGTCCTAAGAATACAACATAGAAATGATTTCCTATACTTAGTAGTCTATTTCCTGTGAAAATTGACTGCTACCTTTTCACATCATTGAGCTTTTTGGGCTTACATTATCCTGGAATCCCATTATAGAACTACTGTCCAGCAGGCAGAATCTATATCTAAAAGACATCAGTTGCCTCCCCCACTCCCCTTTTTGTTTCTTTTTAGAGGCAGGTTCTCCTTGTGTCGCCCAGGCTGGAGTGCAGTGGTGTGATCGCAGCTCATTGCAGCCTTAAACTCCTGAGCTTAAATGATCCTTTCACCTTGGCCTTCAAAAGTGCTGGGGTTATAGATGTGAGCCGCTGCACCCCGCCTTATTGCACTTCCACTGGGCACCTACTGTGTGCCACTCATTATGCTTGATGTTGGCTGGAAATACAACATGGCTGCCGCCCTAAAAAGTTTTGTTTTTCTTTTTTAAGCTAGGAAATAGAACAATAATAGTATATACATAATGTAGATTTTGAAAAAAAGTTATTAAGATTAGGATGGATATTGTTCTAGACTTTTTCTATGAATAAATCATATATAGTTTTTAAAAGCTATAGTTTTTTAAAGCAATAAATAGGTTTTAAAAGCAAAAAAATCTCAAAAAAGGAGTATATTATAGTATTTTTCTATTTCATATCTCAACATTTTATTGACTATAGTTGTGAAATTTAAGGGAGCATAATTTGATCTATGGAATATTCAAATTTGCCTATCAATACTCATCTTATGGTTGTATTCTATAGAAGACTCCTTTTTACAAAATTTTTATTATAAGCACAACGTAACTATAAACTAACTTTTTGTCATTAAGAAAATCCTTTCAACCCCCTTATAAAACACTGAAATCCTCCAAGATTGCTATGTTAATTAATTATCTGTTGCTTCATAACAGATTGCTCTAAAACAGTGCTTTAATAGCCATGAGCATTATCTCTTACAGTTTCTGTGGATTAGGAATCTAGGAGTGGCTCGTTTGGGTGGTTCTGACTCACAGCCTGTTGTAAGGCCGCAGTCACCTGAGGTTTGGCTGAGGTTAGGAGCTCCACTTGCAAGGTGGCTCACTCACATGGCAGGCAGGTTGGTACTGGCCATTGGCAGGAAATCTTGGTTCCTCTCCGCCTAGGTCTCTCCACAGGCTGCTTGAATATCCTCATGACATGGCTTCTGGCTCCTCCAGAGCCAGCAATATAGGAGAATGAGAGCCAGGCAGCAGCCATCCTTTTTATGACCTAATCTCAGAAGACACATAGCGTCAGTTCTACCCCATTCTGTTCATTTGCAGTGAGTCATGAAGTTTGACTGGCATTCAAGGGGAGGGGATAAGGCTCTCCCTTTTGAAGTAAGACGTGTCAAAGATTTTGTGGACATATTTTAAAACCATCACATTGCACACAGGAACAATGGCTGAGCCTGTAAACCCCATTCACTTATTTATTGAGTAAATATTTACTCAGGGCCTACAAATGCTTGGTTCTATACACTGGGCTGGGGATTTGGAGATGAATAAGATATAATCTTGGCTTTTGGGAAGCTCTGAGTAGAGACAGGAGCAAACAAGGAGCAGAGCATCATAGCAACATGGACCAAGTTGACTGACATGACCTTCTTCCAGTGCCTGAGAAGGCCACGGGCAGAGTGGGGAGGGAGGTCCACTTGGGGAAGCCCAGCCGCCCTTCACCACATTTCTCTGCTACTGGCTGTGAAGGATGGAGGGTTTATTTCATTGAGAGTGCTAGATGCTTTCTTGCATAGGCTTACAGGATTCTAAGGAAAGGTTTTTTTTAAAACAATGGAGGAAAGCAGTGAAAGGCTCACATCTGGGTTCCTCACACACCTTCCTCTGCAACCCCGTGCGTGTTAGTGCAGTGACGGGTAGGGTAGGTTTCTGCGTGGCTTGTGTTAGCAGTTGGATGGCACTAAGGCTGCTACAGCAAAACTACTAGTTCTGCCTAGCTGTGCCGAGAGCACAGGCATGGCAAGAATGAAGAAGGTGTGTACGGTGTGTTTGTTTTTAAAATCCAGGGCTCCAACAGTAGTAGTCTCTGAAGACTCAGATTCCTCCCTGAGCTCCCATAGAATGAGTGATTCATGGGATTAGTGATTCATATCTTTCTCCCCTTCCAGAGAAGCTTGATAGAAGATCAAGATCTTGTTCACGATGAAATGTATTTTATCACGTGTTAGCGTTCAGAGGGCGCTAATGAAGTGACCTCGCTGCTAGGATTTCCAAGTGTTCAAATTAAGTTTTTTGTACAAGGGGCACTATCGTTTTCATAAAGAGGCTGTGTCCACTGTTGCTGTGTAAACATTGTTGGGCTTTTGAGCCTCATAGGATTGAGATCAGCCTGGAGAGTGGCTATCTTATTTAATTGATCTATAAGTTATATATTGTGATATCTATGTATTTATTATTTGAGAGATGTAGCTATGTTTACCTGTGTTCTGTCTTAGCAGCCTCGATTTTCTAATCCAGTGTTGTGTGCTTTTGTGTTAACATGGAATATTGCTTTTAATCAGTATGGCCAGGCTGAATGGCCTAGGACTTCTCTGAGTTTCAACAACTTGGCCTGATGAAATGCCGGTTTTCAGTGACGGCAGAGGTGACTGTGTTCTTATCCAGCAAACCTAGATCTTATTTAGGTTTGGGGGAAAACAAATAGTTTTTCAGAAAGCTTACTTTGAAAACTATTACTTCCCTGCCCTGGAAGTTGTGGGGACAGGCAGTTTCTCTTGCATTATATTATCTTCCATGAGAAGATTCTGTCTGCTTGATTAAGGGTGCACTTGTTTTCTGGGCTTCATTCTCTGTAGTCCCTGGGGGTGAGCTATTCATGCTCCAAGCTAAGAACAGCCCTTCTGCTTATTGATGGATCCTTCTCACCTACTCCTGGCCGTGTCTCCATTGGTCTCCTTTTTCCGTCCTGCACCATCATTTTTTCCCTTTTCTCCTGATTATTCTCATTCATAGATAAAACATGCTTACCCTGAAAACTGTTCCCTGTAACAACACATGCCCATGACACCATTCTGCCTCCCAGCTCCCACCTCATGTCTCTCTTTATAGCAGAACTCCTCCAAAGAGTGGCTTATACTTGTCTCCAGTTTCTCTCCCACCCCAGGCAACTACTGTTCTGATCTCCATACTTATACCTTAGCTTTGCCTCTTCTAGAACTTCCATATTAGTGGAGTCATGCAGAACATAATATTTTCCTTCTGATTTCTTCTACTCAAAAACATGATGTTTTTGAGATTCCTTTATGTTGCATGTATCAGCGGTTGGTTCCATTTTATTGCTGAATAGTATTTTTTGATGTTCTTTGGATCTTACTGGTGCCATTTCCTCAGCGTTTGCATCTGTTTCAGTATCTTGTAATACTTTCAAGAGAGCAGAGTCCTCCCTCACTTTCCGTTTCGATTCTTGGATGACTTGCCTCTCAGGTTTGAGTAACAACACCACCACAAAAACAGCATGCAGTGACAAGTGTTGCTGGAAGGAAGTGCCACCCATTCAGGAGGTAACAGGGATAATGACACAGCACTCACACCTAGGGCTTCCAGTGTTTGAACAACAGATTGCCTTTGGTACGGCCACTGATTTGGCTCTGGGAATTTAACTGAAAGAGGCTCATTTTCTGCCACCGCCTTGCACGTTAATTCCCAAGAAGATCATTGACTTGAAATTACACATGGTGCTTATCCAGATGATTGGATCCTTTCCAAGATGTGTGGTAGATGCTGTTTCTGTTCCTGAAAGGCAGAGGCTCATGTTGTCTTTTGCTTGATGTAAAACCAGTGGGAATCACAGAGAGCAAAGCAGCAACTTGAATCTGTCTTTGGCAATAGTGATGCATGAAGGGGGGGTGATTGTTGTCATTGCTGTTTAAACCGAGCAAGGCAAACACTTGCCAGGATGAAGCTCATGAAACAAGTTTCTTCTCATAGCTTTCTAACCATTGCATCATTATCTCTTCTGTTACTCATTTTGAGACCTTTTTTAAGGGTTTTTTTTTTTTTCTCTTTTTTCCCCCCTTCGCCATACAGGTATGAAACTCCAGGTTTCTGCAGTTCGATTACAAAAACCTGGCTCTAGATGCCATTTGCATAGTGACTGTGAACATGTGTCCTTGCAGGGACTTGATTTTCTTCTTGATTACCTGGGCTTTGTTTTGTTCCTGGACTCTTGGTATTTTGTTGAGGGCAGAATTTGATTATATGCTGATTAATTTATATTAAATTCTTCAACTTTGATGGGACAGGAACCTTGAACAAGAATATCTGGCATCTTTTTTTATTGGAGTTGAATTTAGTTTGCCTCTGAGCAAAGTAACAGGGAGTAAACCATGAATGTGATGCAAACTGGTCCATTGCCACAAGCCTTGGAAATGCAGAGCATTTCCTCAGTCTCCTTTTCCAGGGACACTGTACAAAGGGAACAGGTTATTACCCAGACTGGCTCACCCTGAGCTTGGGCTGGTGGGTAGAGGTGTCGCCTGGCTTAATGTCCCACAAAGGAAACAGAACTTTGCAGCTGTAAGTTTCCTGAGTTTTGGAAAAAGTCATCAAAACTTGGGTAGAAATTTGCTAAGTCATTCTTTCCCCCACTGGCAAGTATTAAGTAACAATATTCATTAAATACCACAGAGAGGCTATGTAATAAAGAAATAATCCTAGGCCTAGGTGGCTATAACTCTCTAGAAGAGTTGAAATTGAGAATATAATTAAAGATTAAAACATTGTTTGCATTCTAGAACATGGAGAAATCTTTTCTCTCCATTGCGGGACCATGTTAATAAGGAGGAGATCAGTTTCCAATAACCTACACTACCTAAGCTCATTTATTAATATCAGTCATGTTTAAGCTGTCTGACTCAGACAGGTGCTTTTGCCTTTTTCCTACAAGACTGGAGCTGTCTCCAGGAATGGTGAGGGATGCCACTCTTATCCCAGACATTTATCCATATCGATTCCATGTCCCGAGTGTGAATAGGAATGTTTTAGACAGCAAGGGTTACCTGTGTTAGGATCTTAGATGGAAAATTATTCAGTTGCCAAAAGAGAGGGATACAACAAATTTCAAGATTTAACATCCCAATTTTGGTCAGTTTTTGTGCAAAAGTTAAAAGATGGGTTGGAACTAGCATACCTGCCAAGGTTTTATCACTGTGGCTCATGAGGGGTCAGGAGCACTATAGACATTACCAGACCACCTTGATACGGTGACAGAAAGAAACCCTTCGTGGTCAGATACCTGGCATTCAGAGTTCTTGAAGCCAGTTACACTCGCAGACTCACACAGGAACAGAGAAAGGCCTTGCCTGGTTGGATTGTAAACGTTTAACTGCCCAAGCACTGTTTCTTTCTCCTTCTGCCTTTTTGTTCCGTTTGTCTTGAAGTAGACTGAGAAGGCATTTTGAGGCCAAGGGTATGGGATCATCTTCCTTATGTGTCCCATCTCCAGTGTTGCCTTGTCCTCATCACTCTTTAGAGTTTCTCATCTGAGGCATCAGAGAAGTCACACCCAGTAATAGTTGCTGAAATGTCCTTTTTTATGTGTTTATTTTATGTACTCCTGTTATTGGCAGGTAGAAGAGGAAAGTGTCTCTTTGAGTCTGTCTTTGATGAGGGAAGGGAAAATGTGATTCAGTGATTGGGCAGAAAGAAACCTTCAGCTTCTTACTCCTATAAGGCTTCAGTTTTGTCTCTTCCAGGGCAGTTGCCACTTTCTGCCCTGTGTTGTGAGACTTTAACTCCTTGAGGACTGGTGCTGCCCGTGTCTCTTTTACGGCCTAGTCTGCACTGTGCACTATTGGTTGAATGAATGAGTCCTGAAGGCTTGTTCTTCTCTGCGCTGCTCACCTGGCTGATGAGGCTCAAAACATCTTTTCACAGCATGTTCTGGACGTGTGTTCCTACTGCCCGTGGCTCTTAGTGGATTGGAAGTGTAAGCGTTGGGTATTTGAATGGCAGGGAACCAAGTGCCGTTTGGACAGACAGAAATGCCTATGGGTAGGGCTCTGTAGCTGCAGGTCTGTCCCCAGTGGCAGTGGCGACCCTTCCTGCTGAGTGAGGATGGATAGGGTTGAATCTAGAGGTTCTGGCAGCGAGCCGGGCCCCAGAGCCAGGCAGAGGCCTTGCAGTGCGCTGCTGCAGGGAGAGCAGGCCCCCGGGGCTTGTGAGCAGGGGCTGATATGTGGAAAGTGGTATATTAGGAAGATTAATCAAGTAGCAGGATGCAGATAAATAAGATAGTCCTTTGTAACTGTTTAAAAGATAATTGGTTCATGTTACTTATCTTTCATCCCCTCTCTTTGGGCAAGAGAAAAATCTCTGGGAGAAATAAACGAGGAGTCCCTCATAAATATTAATGCAAAAATCTGTCTGTGGAGAATAAATATAGGGACATTTTGTTTTAAATGCTCTCTGTCGTTACGCTTCATTAGCATATATGTTGTAAAAGTTACTTTTCTCCCCTTGAGAGAACCGTACTCAGTTCAAGAAGCCACAGACTGAAATCTGTAGCCTGTCAGGGATGGAACACTTTAGGTGGCCAGGAGAACTGATTCGCTCCCCTGCTGCATCCCGGGGGGTTTCCTTCGTTTCCTCCTCTTTAGAAGCACTGGCCTGTGGCAGAAAGCTAGGAGGAAGTCCTGGAGAGGGAGGGGGAGAGGAGAGAGACCGAGTGAGAGAGAGAGAATGTGTGTGTGTGTGTCTGTGTGTGTGTGTGTTCACTCTGAAAGCATTTATGTACGTTCCACAGGCCAGGTGTATGTTTGACCATGCTGGGAATCTAAAGGTGCAGAAAGTACTACTGCATTTAAACAGAAAATTAATGGGTTTCATTTGAAGCACATGAAGTTTGAGGTACCCTTAAATCTTGGGTGAAATGATTTGATGAACCAGATTCACTTTAAAATACTCCCATCCCCCCTTCCCAAAAGTGCTGGGTGGTGGGGTGCGGAAGGGGAGTGTGGACAAATAGTTGCTGATTGGTTGAAACTGCATGATGAGAGCGTGATACTGTTTATGAGCATAGGGAGGGTAGAAGTCTCAGAGTGGATATGTTCTGCCAGTGATTGTGGAGGGAGACCAGAAGAGCAGGCAGAGGAGTTGGTGACAGAGCCCTGCCACCCCATCCCGCCTATCCCTGCCTCCCCCTGTCTAGCCTTGCACTAGCCAACCCTTCAGGCCCACCTGTCATGTGCCCCTTGCAGCCCTTACTATCTGGTTCTGATCCTGGCCTCACTCTCAGTTCACCTGACCTATGTTTGTCTCAGACCCATTGTGACATAGACTAAAATTTAAAACCCAGTGTCTTCCATAGATACTGACTCAAAGAGAAATTGCATAAAATAGAAAACTGTAATAAAGAACCTGGCCATTAAGCACTAAGTTGAATGTGGCAGCCTGCAGAAGCAGTTTAAAAATTATATTTCATTGCATCCTCTAATTGCATTTCTCCTTTACAAGGTGATTTTATCCAGGAAGACAGCTGTCTGGTGTGGTTATTACATCACTGGCCATTATTGGGCAAAGGAAGAAAAGAAATGGGTGGTTGTGTAGTACAGCTCATCACATAGAAGCTGGATCCTTTTTTTTTTAAATCTCTCTTTGCATAACAAAGAGCTTCAGGATTGTTAATATTTCACACCATGCCATCCGCAACTAATGCTGGTTGTAAGTGAAACTCTTTTGTTTCAGATCTTTCTGTTCTTTCTTGGAATGGAAAGTAATTTTAATGGTTTCTTTTTTTCTTTTTCTTTTTCTTTTTTTTTTTTTTTCGAGACAGAGTCTCACTCACTCTGTCCCCAGGCTGGGATGTAGTCACTGGCGTGATCTTGGCTCACTGCAACCTCCACCTCTCGGATTCAAACGGTTCTCCTGCATCAGCCTCTGGAGTTGCTGGGATTACAGGCGTGCACCACCAAGCCAGGACAATTTTTTTGTTATTTTTAATAGAGACGGGGTTTCACCATGTTGGTCAGGCTGCTCTTGAACTCCTGACCTCAAGTGATCCACTTGCCTCAGCCTCCTGAAGTGTTGGGATTACAGGCGAGAGCCACTGCGCCTGGCCAATTTTGATGGTTTCTTGATGCCTTTTTCTTTCTCTCTCTCTGCCACATAGATTTTGGCCCAGAAAGCAAGTCCCTGGTTAGGGTTATAAGTCATTAAGAAGCAGTAAGCCAGTTTCTCTGTTCACCTGTGTTGGAGATTGCGCCAGCTCTCACAGGCACAGTGACCTCAGTAACATGAGAATAGGCATGTGTGGAAGTGGCTTTGTCTCCTATCTTGAGTCTTTTATGGCAGAATGGATTTTATTCTAGTCGTACCAGTCACTCTGAGAGTACTCATTTAAAATAGATACACAGGAATTCTTAATAATAACACGAAAAACCTGTTTTCTGTGCAAATTATACTTATTTCTAGCTTGCTGAGACATTAAATATCTCTCTAATTTTGGTTAGTGTGGAAAGAACTGGACATTCTTTGTGTTTGGAGGCAGTGGTGAGGGGGATGGGTACCAAGTGTGTTTCTAAACCTCAATTAATCTCTGAGCTCAGGGCCTGCTGGCCCTTAGGAGAAGTGGTCAGGGCCAGGCCTCACTGTAGGGACATCTGACAGCTGAGTAGTAGTAGTAGACTATAATGGGCTGCCAATTAAAGGGACCAGCCAGCTGATGGGGGACCAGCCAGCTGATGCGGGGCCACAGCTTTGCTCTGGAGGTAAGGGGGCTTTGGAACAGGGACTCCCAGCCCTAGCTACACGTTAGAATCTTACGGGGAATTGTTTCGGGGAAGAGGCCCAAGTCATCCATATTTTTAAGCAGCTCCCAGGATGATTCCCACATGCAGCTGAGACTCAGAATCACTGCTCCAGAAGGGGTGCGAGGAGTGCTCCAGAGATGGAGGTCTCTGGGCCAAGAGTTGTCAGAGCATCTATACCACAAGGGAAACGAGCATGGTAGGGGGAAGGTTGGCAGAGCTGACTTGTTCAAGGCCACAGATGGGAACCTCCTGGAATTTGGAACTTAGAAGAAGGTGGATCCTAACTTAGTTGCTTCCTCATCAGCTCTGGGAATGTATCTGGTGTCATCAATACCAATCGTTTTCCTGACCTGTTTTAGCTTATGATGCTCAGATCCACAGAAAAAGATAGGCTGGTGACTTTTTGCTTTTTTTCTTTTGAATATATTATTTCATATTATAATAGTGGTTTGATCCTTCTAGTTAAATTGGTATCTGTGACTAAGCATATTGCATTGTCATTTATATAAATCAGAAGTATACAGTTTATTGTGATCTGATGTATATTCTTTTTTCCTTTATAGCTGTATTTTTTCAGCTTTATTTGAGGCTACAAAAATATAATCAATTATACCTGTTTAAAGTGTACAAATTGTGACACATGTATATACCTCTGAAACTATCACCTTACTCAACATAATCAAGACAATGAACATATTTCTTAACCTGAAAATTTCCTCATGCCCTTTTATCGTTCCTTTCACCCTCACCCCAGGCAACCAGTGATCTGCTTTTTGTCACTATAGATTAGTTTGCGTTTTCTAGAAGTCATATTAGAGGAACTATACAGCATGTACTTTTTTTTTCTCTTTTTTTCTTTGAGGCAGGATCTTGCTTTGTCGCCCAGACTGGAGTGCAGTGGTGTGATCATAGCTTACTGCAGCTGCAAACTCCTGGGCTCAAGTGATCCTCCTGCCTCAGCTTCCGAAGTAGCTGAGACTACAGGTGTGTGTCACCACACCTGATTAATTTTTAAGTTTTTTGTAGAGACGGCCTAGCATATACTGTTTTTTTGTTTGTTTGTTTATCTGCTTTGGCTAGGTGTGGTAGCTCACGCCTATAATCTGAGCACTTTGGGAGGCAGAGGCAGAAGGATCACTTGAGCCCAGGAGTTCAAGATAACATAGTGAGGCTCTATCTCTAAAAAAAAAAATTTTTTTTTTAATCTGACTTTTCTACTCAGCATAGTCATTTTGAGATTCATCCGTATTGTTGCGTGTATCAGTAGATTATTTCTTATTATTGCTGTATAGTATTCCACCGCTTGGATATACTGCAGTTTGTTTATCCATTTATCTGTTGATGGACATCTGATGATGGTTGCTTTGGCTATTAATAAAGCCAGTATGAACATTCATGTACTAGTCTTTGTGTGGACATGTGCTTTCTTTTCTCTTGGGTAAATATTGAGGAGTACAATAGCTAGGTCATATGGTAGGTGTGTGTTTAACTTTTTTAAAGATACTGCAAAGTTGTTTTTCAAAAGGTTGTGTCATTTTTACCTTCCCACCAGCAGGGTATGAGAGTTCCAGTTGCTATGCTTCCACCAACACTTGACATTGTCCGTCTTTTTAATGTTTAGACATTCTAACAGGTATGCAGTGGTATCTCATTGTGGTTTAACATGCATTTCCGTAATGAGTAATGGTGGTGAGCATGTTCTCATGTGCTTATTTGCCATCCGTATATCTTTGGTGAAGTGCAGAAAAAGGCTAAGGCTTTTTTTCCGTGAAAGGAAATTCTGAAAACCTGTATTTCTCAAAAGTGATTTTACTTTTGATCAAAAGTGATTTTACTTTTGAGAAATACAGGTTTTCAGAATTTCCTTTGATGGCTTTGAAAATGCCTTAATATAGAGCCTCTCTTAGATCAATTTTGTATTGATTGATTGGTGAGTGTCCTTTGGATAGCCACTGTCTGTTCATCATTCCACCAGTTGCTGTGGGAGAATTCAGAGAAAACAGTAGTTGTGGGCTGGAACACCAAGGAGTCCAAACACTCCAAGTTTTGCTTGAGTGTTTCATAGTGTTTCTTAACCTTGTCACCTCCTTTCCTGTACCGATGTGATAGCTGTGGGACGGGAGTTGGTGCTTTTGACAGGCTTTTAATTAGTTTGTCCTGATTTTTTATTTTCTTTTGGTAGAAAAACTTATCTTTGAAGCACTGAAGTCTAGATTCTTGCTCTTCTTTATCTGCTTTTTATTCATTTTTGCAATTCAGTAAATAAAATCTAATATCTACAGTGTTTGGTGCTGGTATTCAGGGATGAATAACCTTCCCTTAAGGAGCTTGCAGTGTACCTTGGAGACCAGCAGAGAGGCCTTTTGGATCCAGAAGAAGGCCCTTCTTCTGGGGTCAATGCCAAGGTGATCCCCATTTTCCCATTCATCTTTGTCCCTTAGAAACCTTGTGTTTAACCCTTCAGTAACCACACCAAGAGACTTTACCAGACTTGGGTCTCACATGAAATTTACAAAAGACTCTAGTCTCTGACATTGATGGACACATCATGATAGGACAGGACCAGCTTTGGGAATTTTTTAGTAGACCCAGCCCATAGATAGACTTCATTATGGATTGTTGAGCTGAAACTTCTCGTCATCCTCCAACTGTCTCTTACCCTGCTGTTTTGAGGCTCCGGCAAAGATATTCCCCAGGTATATCTTTTAAAGGAATGGAACTCTTTCTTTGCAGCTTCCCCAGGTCCCCACACAGGGAGTTCGATTTGCTGGGTACTTAATGTCCCCAGAGAAGAAACTTTGGGGCATCACAGTGTTCCAAAGGTTTCCTTAGAAGTCTCTCACAGTCTCAAATTTTTGTTTCATATTTTATCAGCTCCTTAAGCTAGCGTGAATCCCAGGCACAATCGCTCTAGAAAGCTGTCCTTTTCCTATTTGACAGGTAACAAAATAGATTTAGTTTTTTTTTTTCTTTTTGGTGGACTTGGGCACTGTGGAAAAAATAAAACAATTGAAATTAAGTAAATACATTAAGTAAATCAAAGCCATCAATTTCCTTTTCCCTCCTTCTTCCTGTCAGTTAACATGGACCTGCCTCCCAAGTATGGCTTGACCAGGACCTGACTTTACACATCAAATGTGGGGCTAGGATTGATTTGTACAGATCTCCCTCCACCATTCTTTTTCCTTATTAATAGTTTTTACACTTTTTAATTTTAAACAAAGGAGCACTTAGAATTTAAAGGTCTCCTATGACCAATTAATTCAGTGTAGTTTATTAAGTAGGCATTTAGACAGTAGATGGCATTGCCCTCACCCCTAAGGAACCTCTGATATCGTTGAGTAGTATTTAGAGCGTCGTGAAAACCCAGACCTGGAAGAGCCAGAAGGCATCGCCTTTCTACCCTCATTTCACGGTGAAGGAAATGAGGATGCAGATAAGTGAAGCGTTTTTCTCCAACGAGTTCTGAGACTTTGTTTTTTTTTTTTTATACTTTAAGTTCTAGGGTACATGTGCATAACGTGCAGGTTTGTTACATATGTATACTTGTGCCGTGTTGGTGTGCTGCACCCATCAACTCGTCAGCACCCATCAATTCGTCATTTATATCAGGTATAACTCCCAATGCAATCCCTCCCCCTCCCCATGATAGGCCCCGATGTGTGATGTTCCCCTTCCCGAGTCCAAGTGATGTCATTGTTCAGTTCCCACCTATGAGTGAGAACATGCGGTGTTTGGTTTTCTGTTGAGTTCTGAGACTTTTTAGTAACAGATCCAGGCCTGGAACCTCTTAGTTTCCTGGCTCCTGTGATGCTCGCACTGATAATCTACCGCTGTCTTCCTTCTTGGAGGAGAGGGAGGGGCCAATGCAGGAGGAAGGAAAAAAAAGCAAGATATAAAAACTGTGTCTTTTTTTTTTTTTTTAAGAGGATGCTTTTGAGTGGTATTATGGAATCACTACCCCATTTTGCTGTTCGTAGCTCTCCCCAGGTGCGCTGCTTCCCTTTTTGTTTCTGAGACTTGCGTGTGAACCTTGCCCATTCCTTCTGGTTCTTTGTAAATGGAGGGGATGGTTTCAGCACTTGTGTGCTAAGAATTAGAGCTTTCTGCTTCGGTGCTCCTGTGGCCCTGGAACTCTGCCCTGTTAGCAGTGCTTTTTGGCAGAGCAGCAAGACTTTATCAGCCAGTGGGAACAGATATTTCTGTTCTACAAATGAGCCCAGATTTATAGACTCAGAGTTCAAAGAAATTAGATGAGAGATCACCAACCAAAGCATTCTACAGTGAGGGAAGGAACACCATCGGACTGGTTAATAATGAAAGCCACTGCACAGAGCACTCATGTAGTTTGAACGCTGTCCTTTGAGAGGTACCGTTACTCTCCTCAGCTTTACAGAGGCCAACGCCGAAGCTCCCACCTTGTCTGGAGCCTCCCAGCTGGGAAGTGCTGGGACTGGGATTCAAACCTGGCTACAGAGAACCCAGCATCTGCACGTCTCAGCTGTAGTACAAGGCAGAGGATTAGGTTCTCAGGAAGCCGAGGTTGAGTTGGAGTTGGGCTGCAGTATATTTATTTGGGATCACCCCCTGTGAAAGAAAGTGGGAGGAAGCAGGACTGCTGGGGGAGATGGCAGCCTGTGGTGCAGGGCTGGCAATGCCTCGGTCCACTCAGGGGATCTCTGCGGCAGGGTTACCTGCCTTGTCCTGTGTCGGCTGAAAGACTGGGCCTTTGTACCCCTGCCTCAGTCACCATAGGCAGGTGGCTCCAGGAAAGCTGTGACCTCAGTGAGATAGCTGTCTGCAGCACAGGCTGATCCTGAATGTGCCGATAGCTGGAGGCTGTATGCCGATCGCTGTCCCCTAGCCAGGCCGCGGGTTCTTCCTGGAAGAGGATCTGCCATTGCATCTCCTTGTCTACCCTGATCTTTATCAGCTGTGATACTATTACTAGATGGCTAAGCTCCAGCAGGCTGGAAGTTAATTCTTTATTCTCCTGAAGTGGCAGATTTGTACAACCTTTCAACATGATAAGATAAGGGCTTACAGAGGAGAAAAACTTGACTTTTACTTTTAATTTTATTGTTTACAATGAATACCAACTATTAAACTACAGTTGACCCTTAAACAACACAGCGTTAGGGGTACCCACCCCCCACCATAGTAAAAAATCAGCATGACTTTTGACTCCCCAAAAGCTTAACTACTAACAGCCTTACCGATAGCATAGCTAACACATATTTTGTAGGTTGTGTGTATTATATACTGTATTCTTACAATAAAATACTCTAGAGAAAAGAATATGTTATGAAGAAAATCATAAGGAAGTGAAAACATATTTACTGTTCATTAGGTGGAAGTGGATCCCCATAAAGGTCTTCATCCTCATTGTCTTCATGCTGAGTAGAGTACGGAGGAGGAGGTTGGTCTTGCTGTCTCAGGGGTAGCAGAGGTGGAAGAAAATCTCAATATTTAAATGGACCTGTGTGGTTCAAACTCATGTTGTTCAAGGGCCAACTGTGCTGTGTTCTTCGCTGCCAGACACTTCTGTATCACTGCATCTCCGTGTCTTCTCAGCTACCCCGTGTTGCTCAGTTTTACTTCTACAATTCTGCTATGTACATTTGAGGAGCTGCCCCTCCAGGAGTCCAATGGGGCCTCCCTTCCTGAGGGAGAGCTTAGAAGCTTCGTGGGATCAAGATCAACTATAGCCTCCACCTCTGCAGTTAGTCTCGTTCTCTCTCTCCTTGGACATCCATTCCAGATTTGGCTCACCCTTAGCTGTGACCTCTGCTGGCTCCAGTGGCTCCCCCCATGGCAAGACCCAGCACTTCATCCCTGGCAGGTCTGAGCCCCTCATCATGGTGCCCTTCTCAGGCCAGGGTTGCTATGTCTTCATTCATGGTCACAATTGAGCAAGCGAGTATCCAGGGGTATCCCGGCTCCACAGTGTTTGTCTCTGCTTTCATTCTGTAACAGCATCCCTGCTTCTTATGAGCAGAATCAGTTTGGCAAGATGGATGATGACTCTTCTTTTTGACTACTGGTCCCTGGACCTGGAGCCCAGAGTGCCCAGGTGGCAGCCATAGCTTATAATGCAGTGAGATTCCTGCCATTCCCAGGCAAAAATGTGGTGATCCAGACTTGGGCTTTGCAGACCAGGATCCTTAACTCTGCAAAGCCCAGAGTTCTGGAAAGGGGATGCTTGAAGTCTGCCATGGGATATCAGGAATTATGGAGTGTAGAGGACACTCCTGCTTCCTCTACTTGACTCTCAGACCCAAGTATTCTTCCTATTAGGGGAGAGCACCATAAAAAGGTCTTTGATTCAATACATATACTGCATCCTGCAGGATGGTGCCCCATCTTTGCAGAGCAGTGCCTCCAAGCTGGTGCTTCAGCCGTGCCTTCAGCAGGTAGACCACGTCTGCTGGGTGGTAGTATGTGATGTTATCAATGGATTCCATGATCATGGGCCTACTACAGAAAGTGGATTCCTTGATTTGATATAATATTGTGTGGGATCCAGAGCTGGAGGTTCAAAGATTGTCACTAAGCCCTTGGATGGTGGTGCTGACTCAGGCCTGGTGAGTCAGAAGGGCAAACCCTCAGTTGGAAGGCACGTCTATTTCTGTTGGACAAATATCTGGCCTTCCAAGATAGAAGGAGTCCATTAACTTGCACCTAGTTGATGGTTGGGCTCCTTGAGGAGTAGTGCCATTTTGGGAACTTGATAATGGTCTCTGTCATTGGTAGAGGGGATTTTTTTTGACATTAGCAACTAGATGCTGTTGGGTCCATCTCTGTCACTGTGGCCACTTTATTCATGGGTCTATCGTGCTAACAATGGGATGGCCGATTTCAACTGCTTGGGTCACTTTTCTGCTTGGTTGTTTAATGCCTTTTCCATGGTGGGTGATGACACGTGACACAAAGCTTTTCTACCCTTCATGTCCTCTCCCATATGCCCACGTACATATCCATACCTCATACTTTCTTGTCGTGATTTTCCAATCTTTTCCCTTCTAGGAGCTTGACAATGTGAGCAGACCACTCACTGCTGCCCGTGAGTCTTCCTGTAGTCTGGCCTTGAGCTGATGCTTTTCCCATATAAAGGGCACTGCTTGAAGCCCTACTCTTTGGGAGGCTTTCCCCTCACAGCTGTCTTTTCTGTCACCCCGAGTGAGTTTGTAATGCAGCTGCCATGGATTTTTGGCTTTTACTCACATGCCAGAGTGACTGGTCTGTAAACCAAGCTTGGACATTTCCTCCTTCCTCCATATGCTCATGTAGGATTCTCCCAGGCAACCACAGGCATGAGCTAGGGGAGGGCCACTGGGACTACTGCGATGGGTATTATATATTATAACAGAGGGCAGGAGAACTTGCCCTAAGTCAGAACTCTAAGTGTATATTGTTGTCTATTTCATGGAAATATGAACTGCTCCTGAGTCTTGTTTTTGACTGGGATATAAAAAAAGGCATTTACTAAATCAGTGGCTTTGTATGACCCGAGGCCATATTGTTCTGCTCTAGCAAAGAAGCCACATCTGACACTGTGGTGGCAATCAGGGCTCCCTGCCTGATTGAGCTTGCAGATGTCTGCAGTCCTCTGGGATTCTTCAGGTTTCTGCAGGGGTCAGGCTGGTAAATGAAACATAGACGTAAAGTGGGACCACTGCCCCCTGTGTCCTTTAGACCCTTCAAGGTGGCACTAATCTCTGCCATTGCCCTGGGATGCAACATTGGTCTTTAATGCACTATTGGGGGTGGAGGAGGCAGTGCAGAAGCAGGGTGTATCAGAGACTTCCATTCAGCCTTCCCTACTCTGGTGGATCTTACCCCATAGACCAAGTACCTAATGTAGTGGTTGTAGAAATTGTCAAATACAGTAAGTTCTCATTTAACATCATTGATAGGTTCCTGGGAATTACGACTTGAAGCAAAACAATGTATAACAAAACTAATTTTACCCTAGGCTAATTGAAGTAACAAGAGTTAAGTTCCTATAGCAAAACATCACCAAACTTCTAAATAAAGACCAAAATAATTCTGATATTAAACATTGAAGTAAATGTGAGCTATATATACATTTAAGAAAGATTAATAGAAACAAGATAATTATTTACCTGCTTATTCTATTTTAGGGCATTGGGTGGCTGGCAGCTATCCCAGCAGCTTAGGGTGCCAGGCAGAAACTAACCATGGACAGGACGCCATCCCATCACAGGGCACACTCACACACACCTGCTCAGACTGGGACAATTTAAATATACCAGTTCACCTAACGTGCATGTCTTCGGAATGTAGGAGGAAATCAGAGTGCACGGAGAAGACCCACACAGACAATGGGGAGAGCCTGCAGACCCCACGCAGACAGTGGCCCCAGCTGGGAATGGATTTTTTTCCTCTCATCGATGTTAACGAAATGTGTTGAACAAAGCATTGTTTGAGGACCTGCTGTATGTCGGTCTCAATTAGACATGATGAGATGGGTCTGCGGACCCAGTGGATGGACCCACCGTAAACTAGACCTTGGCCAGGGCTCCATTTATTACCTGCTCCCTATGTGCCCCTACTCGGAACAGGGACATGACTAAGCCTCAGGTCTCTGAGAATCGGTGTTAACTCTAAGAAGTGGCTCTCTGCAGCTGACGCTGACCCTGTGTGAGCCAACAGCTGGCGCCCACGTGTTGACTGTCCTCCCACAGCTGGGCAGCATTCCTGAGGGGAGCTGAGCAGACGTCTCTGTGTCTCCCACCCTCTTTCGTCCTCAGCTGCGATACTGTTGTTGGATGGCTACGATCAAGAATACTTGCATTCATTTCTCCCCCTTCCCCTAGTATTCTTTTTGGTACAACCTTTCAACATGGTAAATAAGGGTCTGTAAGGAAAAACTTGAATTAAAAAAAAAATATATATATGAATAACAACTGATGTTAAACTATGGCGTTATTTATCCAGCAGATTTAGGTAAGGCACGGTGATAGACTCTAGAAATACAGAGAGCCCTTGTTCTCAGGAATTTATAGTCAAGCTGGGGATTTGGAACATCCTGCATATGAAAATAAAGATATATAGGCTAAACGAGCAGGTTCTGGAGTGAGATTTCAGGGCTTGAATCCGGGTCACCCATGCCCCATCTGTGTGCCTTGGGGCATCTTACTCAAACCCTCTCACCATTAGTGTTCTCAGTTGTCAAATGGGGATAATAATGGAATGAGAGTACCGTATTTATGATACGGCGATCACTCAGTAGGTGCTAGCTGCTTGTGTATTATAATTATTGTTGTTTAGAGTGGCAGTAGTATGTCCCAATTGAATATTGCGGGTGGTGAGTTTCTCAGGGATTCCAGCAAGGGGCAAGAAGGAAGGCTTATGGGGCAGATGGGCTCTGAAGAGTTACCTTTTATATGAATGCGTGCATTCCTCTTTAAAAGTAGGTACTGGGCCAGGTGCAGTGGCTCATACCTGTAACCCAGCTCTTTGAGAGGCCACAGCGGGAGGATTGCTTGAGGCCAGGAATTCAAAAGTAGCCGGGTCAATATAGTTAGATCCCCATCTCTACAAAACTTTTTTTAAAAATAGCAGGATGTTGTGGCACGTGCCTATAGTCCCAGCCTCTCAGGAGCCTGAGGAGGGAGGATCCTTTGAGCCCAGGAGGTCGAGGTTGCAGTGAGCTGTGATCACGCCACTACACTCCAGCCTGGGCAACAGAGTGAGACTCCCATCTCAACGAATAAATGAATGAAGGTACCAAAAGAGATGCAATATCGACAGATGGGAATTTTGTAGATTTTTATCCCTGTTTGCATTGAGATGTGTTCCATGTCCACATCTCAAAAGAAAGATTCTGTTAATGGTGATAGAAATGATAACAAGGCTTTCCTTTCCTTTTTTTCTCATTGGTTCAAACTCAGATAAAATTATGTCGCCTATAATCAACATGGATATTTTCCACTCTGTGCACGTACTCTCATATTTCTTGCACATGGAAGGACATTGTTTTCTTTCCAAATAATATGGGAATTGGATATTGAAAGATAATGAAATGTCCTAACAGATGTGACTAGATGAACTTACACAAAGTTCAATTGACAGTCATTTTGGGTAAATGTCTTAGTTATTAATAATTGATTGTGACTGAGTGTGGTGGCTCACGCCTGTAATCTCAGCACTTTGGGAGGCTGAGGCAGGTGAATCACGAGGTCAGGAGATCGAGACCATCTTGGCTAACATGGTAAAACCCCGTCTCTACTAAAAATACAAAAACTTAGCTGGGCGTGGTGGTGGGTGCCTGTACTCCCAGTGACTCGGGAGGCCGAGGCAGGCAAATCACGAGGTCAGGAGATCGAGACCATCCTGGCTAACATGGTAAAACCCCGTCTACTAAAAACACAAAAACTTAGCTGGGCGTGGTGGCGGGTGCCTGTAGTCCCAGCGACTCAGGAGGCCGAGGCAGGAGAACCGCTTAAACCTTGGGCGTGGAGGTTGCGGTGAGCTGAGATTGCGCCACTGCACTCCAGCCTGGGCGACAGAGCTAGATTCCGTCTAAAATAAATAAATAAACAAATAAACAAATAGTTGATGTCTCCAAGACACCGAAAACTATTAGTTCCTTCTGAACCTTCGAAGAAAAATTAAATTTCATGCTATATATTTTGTGTTGTGTTTTATAGTATTTTAATTTTGAAAATTGTTAATTTTTTTTTTTTTTTGAGACGGAGTCTCGCTCTGTCACCCAGGCTGGAGTGCAGTGGCCGGATCTCAGCTCACTGAAAGCTCCGCCTCCCGGATTCCCGCCATTCTCCTGCCTCAGCCTCCGGAGTAGCTGGGACTACAGGCGCCCGCCACCACGCCCGGCTAGTTTTTTTTTTGTATTTTTAGTAGAGACGGGGTTTCACCGTGTTAGCCAGGATGGTCTCGATCTCCTGACCTCGTGATCCGCCCGTCTCAGCCTCCCAAAGTGCTGGGATTACAGGCTTGAGCCACCGTGCCCGGCCGTTAATTTATGTATGTTAAGTGTGGTGCCTTAAAACAGGAAATTAGATTAAAAATACCACAACTTATGAGAGGATGGATCATTTACAGCACTCAGTAAAGATTTGCCTGTTACTATGACTGAGTTTGGTTCAGATCTTTGTAGGATGCGGGCAGGGATAATTGCTAAAGGTGTTTTTCTTGCTTCTAATAGTGGGATGAAAAACAGAGGCTTTGAATTTCTACAGCAACTAATGAAATTAGAATGTTCCTATCTATTTTCTAAGGGATTCCTGGCTCAGTTAGAGAATATAGAAATAATAACTCTGCTTTAAAATTAAGTTCTGAACAGTTGTATCTGAGGGTATTTCTCTGTCAACAGGTGCATTTAGGTCCCTGATGGCACTTGCATTTTTTGAAACACAGCTATACTTTAACATAGCAAGTGTCTGTTGTTTTGTATGGCTGCCTCAAAGATATATGGGTACAAGTAGCAGCTATGAGAAACTGTCAAGGTTGTCTTGGAAGGGAAAACAGGCTCTTGTTTTAGTGCTCTTGGTTATGCTTTAAAAGATGGGACTTGCTGTGCTCCACTCTTTAGCATAGCTAGCCCTGTCTTTTAGCAAGAACCCCCCAGATTTCTCATTGTACCCTACCCCTGTAATGCCAATTACATTGATTAATGAATTGACTACAAGTGTTATGGATTTCCCGTTGCATGTCTGATTAATGCACAGTGTTATGTGCCCTTGACTATGAGGAGAGAATACTGTTCCTGGTGATTTGCATAGAGGTGGGCCATGAGATTATTGCGTGGTGCAGTCCTCCAGGAGGTGCGATTCAGCCAGAGCTGCTGCACTAATGGGAATCCTAGATCAGGTCAGAACCCACATTCCTGGGACAAGGCTGGTTTTCAGGATGCAGAGCATGGAGTCAAGGGCAAACTGAGAGACCACATTCTCCTGGGGTGACACTGAAATCATTGGCCAGGTGGGCTGTGCAAGCAACGCACAAGTCCAAAAGGACTGGATCAGTGGTTCTGAACGTCGTATTTGAGGATGCTGCATAAACTCTCTGGGATGATTGCAGAATGAATGTTCTGAGTACTCTTCCCGGCACCAGGGATCTGGGCCTGCACAACAAAACAAATCCCTGCCCTCATGGCAGTGATAGTTTTTGTGAACATAGAAATAGCATGTGCAATTTCAGGACCCCAGGGCAAGGACCTCAGAGTTGGTGAGAGAGAGAGACAATTCCAGTAGAGCTCATAGATAAAACAGAAAATGAAGGAACGTTCCAGAGGGGTTGACTCCTCGGAGCATCACTGAATTCATGGAGATGAGCCTCAGGTATTTATTACATGGCATCTGTGGGCTCAGTCATGGGAAGAAAAAGCATTGTTAAGGGCCCTGACCCTTCACAGACAGATTGGAGCTGGACTTTGAAGGAAGCAAAGACTTTCAGTAAACAGGGAAGCTGTGGGGAAGCAGTGGTGGGGGTGGGCCAGGGAAGCACTGTCTGGGAAGGATCTAAAGTGGGGCAGGTTCTGTGTGCGGGGGAACCGTAGTGAACAGCCCAGGTGGTGTGTAAGCTGCGGTATAGGAGGATAGTGGCTGAATTTGGAATGCTTTGGTTGCAGGCTGAAGTTAGATTTTAACTAGTACATAGTTAATAGCATGGTATTTTGAGCAAGGCTCTGCTGGCCCAGTGACTTGCCAGGTAGATACATTGCTTCCTAACGGCAGGTGTTTGAGTACAGCTATATCACAGCTGTAGGTTACAGGCAAATTGATAGTGATGTCAGGATTTGCATTGTTCCTTTTTTTTTTTTTTTCAAGTATGTTTATGTGGAGGGGAGGGATACATGAAACAGGATGGCAACATGGATAATTGCTAGAGCTGGCTCACAAAAGTTTATTGTATGGTTCTCTCTCCTCTTGGGTATGTTTGAACATTTCCATAATAGAGTTAAATTAAAAATAATACAACTGGTTTCACAACAGTGTGAATCTACTTGATACCAGTGAACTGCGTGTTTAAAAATGGTTAAGATGGTAACTGGTTTATGTGTTTTTTAAACAACTTTTTAAAACGGTTAGGATGGTAAATATTATGTTGCAGGTATTTTACCACAATTAAAAAAGTAATACATATATCTTACCTACAAAGCGGGTAATATCAGACCCTGTCCAGCAGCCGCAGAACCTACTGCTGAGGCTTCTCAAGACACATTTTCATGGAATAAAAGGTTAGGAGAAGTCCTAGGCTCCTGCTGTGGTCCTGAAAGGGAAGTTCTAGGCAAACTATTAGAACCAGACCTGTTTCCTAGCTTGTTTTCTAAGAGGAAGTCTGAATAGTGGAATCTTTTCAAAGTGTTATAAATATGTTCTTCTCTAGCATTTGCCAGCCACTTATATAATGCTATAATCCTTAGTTTCTTCATCCACAAATACGGATAATAATATTTATACCTTGTAGTAGTTATAAAGTTTAAGTGAGATAATGAGTATTTTAACATCTAGCACCATTTCTCTCTCCACACTTCTGAAGATCCTCCTTCAGAACTGGGTTTGCCTAGATGACAGGTTGGTAGGTGCAGCAAGCCACCATGGCAGACGTGTACCTGTGTAACAAACCTACATGTTCTGCACTTGTATCCCAGAACTTAAAGTAAAATTTAAAAAAGAACTAGGTTTGCAAAGTACAGTTGACCTTTGAACAATGCAGGGGTTAGAGGTGCTCACCCTCGCACAACCAAAAATCCACATATAACTTTTAACTCCCCACAAATTTAACTGCTAATAGTCTACTATGCTACTGGTGACCAGAAGCTTTTCTGATGACAAAAACAGTCAATTAGCTGGGTGCAGCGGTGCATGCCTGTTATCTCAGTTCCTTGGGAGGCCAAAGGGGGAAGGTTGAGCCCAGGAGTTAAGAGACCAGCCTGGGTTAGCAAGACCCTGGTCCCCCCTCAACCCCTGCCCAGAAAAGCAAAGCAGTTGATTAACACATGTTTTGTATGTTACATGTATTACATACTGTATTCCTAACAATAGCCAGAGAAAATAAAATGTTACTAAGAAAATCGTAAGGAAGAGGAAATACATCTACTATTCATTCAGTGGAAATGGATCCTCATAAAAGTCTTCATCTGCATTGTCTTCATATTGAGGAGGAAGAAGGGGTTGGTCTTGCTGCCCCTGGGGTAGCAGAGGCAGAAGAAAATCTGAGTGTAAGTGGACCCGTGTGGTTCAAACCCACATTGTTCAAGGGTCAGCTGTAAATGGCTTCTTTTTTTTAATTTTTCTTTTTTTTTTTTTTTTTTTTGAGACGGAGTCTCGCTCTGTCGCCCAGGCTGGAGTGCAGTG